>NW_027397078.1:8931485-8979780 GCF_003265705.2 Callorhinus ursinus | reverse complement strand
TGTGTGTGTGTGTGTGTGTGTGTGTGTGTGTGTGTGTGTGTGTGTGTTTAAGGACAGAAGCATGTTACACCACCTGTGGTCGGGAACCCTGGTTCGATCCTGAGTCCCCTCTGCCTGTCAACCTTAGATAAGCTGTTCTCGATCTTGGGGCCTCTGCTCCGATTCACTGCCCGCTGTCCAGCCCTTGAGCATGCAGAAGGTACGTGGTAGCTTCTGCTGTTGTCTGGGCTCTCCGGCCGAGAGATGACCCAGGACTGCCAAAGCCTCGAATGGAAGGGGGCTGTTGGTTCCATGTAACAGAGATGCGGGTTAACGGCCATGAGACCTTGTCCCTGTTCCTTAACCTTGCTTCCCTGTCGGCAAAATGGAGATGAGGTGGTAGACACCCAGCCTCCATTCCAACCTGGTCCCGTGATGCCTTCATGTCTTGCAGAGACTGGGAGGCTAAAGACCGCACTTCCCAGACACCTCTGCAGCTGGAGCTGAGGAGAAGAATTAACTTTCACTGGAGCACCTGGGTGGCACAGTCGGTTGAGTGTCCAACTCCTGGTTTTGGCTCAGGTCATGATCTCAGGGTCGTGAGATTGAGCCCCGCCTCGGGCTTTGCGCTCAATGCAGAATCGGCTTGAGAGTCTCTCGCTCTGCCCCTCCGCCCCAAATAAAAAAATAAATCTTTAAAAAATATATCACCAATTAGATTCACTTGTGTAAGGTTAGGAAGGCAGCAGTGAGGTGACCACTTGCTTGCTACTCTGGCCGTTGCTGCTGGAGACACTGTGTGTTGCGTGGTTGTATGTGTGTGTGTGTGTGTGTGTATGTGTGTGTGTGTGGTGGGACAGCATTCTAGTGTTTGTTGGTCACTGGCTTTGCAGGTACTGAGAGAGGTTGTGGCAGTGGCAGTGGCCTCCTGAGCCCGGGATCATCTCTGTGGGTGGCGCCTTCCCTCCCCACCCTCCGGACGGCGGCGGCAGGAACGGCAACAATCTTGGTGGCACAGCTCAGTGGTGTTATGGAAGGCTGGAGCCTGCTCCTTTGGCCCTGCCGGCGATTTGGTAAGCACCTAATTTCCTGTATTAAATCTCTTCTTGCTTAAAATAGCTGAAGAGGTTTTCTGTTTCCGGCAACCGAATCCTAACTGCCGCAGAGGTAACACCCCATTGCTCACGCAGTTGTTGGAATGAGATGAGTTGGTGGAGGGTACACGCTTTGTAAACTGAAAAGCCTGTTAGGTATGTTAGCTGTTTTTCAGGGAAGGGTATTCCTTTTGTCAGGGGAGGCTAGATGGGATAGGCAGCCTTGTGACCAGCCACTGGAAGTTTATATTCTCCCAGTGGGTTCTTTTACCTAGAGCGGCTGGGGCAGAAGCCAGCCTGAAAGAATTCTGGTAATTTGGGTGGATGGCCTGCTTTTGGAGGCTGCAAGTGTTCTCCTATGTATTCCGGGGGTACTCTGCCTCTCTGTCCCCTGTTAGAACGGTGACCGGCCCCAAGGGCAGCTGGGAAAGGTGGAGGGCTTTCTGGTGTGAGCCCGCAAGGTCAGCTACCCCGGGATTCACGCCTACAGGTAGGCGCCTGGGCTCCCTGAGCAACTCCACTGGTTTGCGTTAAAGCCCACTTTAATTCCTTACCCCTTCCCAGTGCAACCTTTTGTATTTACAGAACCGTCCCCTCACCTCCCATCAGGTTTGAAGGATCTCCCTTTCTGTGCTGAATGACATTCTCATGGCCATGGCCTTGGCCCCATTAGTGTAAGAATTTCCAGAGAAAAGAACTGACAGAATGTAAAGTCTTCGCAGTTGCTTGGGAAGAAGTTCAAAATACAGGGGCCCCAAAGGCTGAGGTTGGGGAGACGGGGCAACCCCAGCATAAGGGCGCTGGGTCCTGAGGGAGGAGAGGGAGACAGAACGAGGGAAAAGGGCACAAAAGTAAAGGGGGTTCTTGTAGAGCCCTTTACTCTGTTCAGTGAAGAGATTGCTTTTCCCCTTCAGAGATCCAAACCCCGCACTCTCCCTCATCCTGCCACAAAACGGGGAGCTCCGCGGCAGCCAGGGCCAAGGCAGGTGGCCCTGGTGGCTATGGGGCTAGGTGGAAGCTGGGCTGGGGTTGGCTGCCAGGACAATCCAGGCCCCACTCCAGCCCATCAGGGGGTTTGAGGCTGAGTGGGCGAGATAAACTCTTTCAATGGTTTTCAGGGGCCCTAATCAACTGCGAGGCAGGGCGAGGCCCTCGGGGGACAGATAAAGCCAGCCCTGCGCTCCAAGCCCCGGGCAGCCAACGTTTGTGCGGTTTGAACTTTTGTGTGGTTTGGACAAGTTCGCTGGGCTTCGCCGGAGTGGTTTTCTCTGCTTCCCAACGGCAGCACAGAGAGGCCAACGGGCTTGCGCCCCCACAAGCCGCCCCTGAGATGAGAGAGGGGGGCCTGTCCTCTGTCCCCTTTCGGTCCTGCAGGCTCGGGAAAGAGAGGCTGGGCATGTTTGGGCCGTATCCCTGACTCTCGCCAGTGGCGCGGGGTGTAGACGGTATTAGGGCGGGCGAGCCCTTCGAGTTGGAGAGTTGAGCTGCTGCCGGTTTAAGTCTCTGCTCCCGCCTCTAAACTAGAAAGCCCGATGCCCACTTTCGGATTCCATCTTCAGCGGAGGACGCCTCCGGGCCCGCGCAGTCGCCCCGCGCGGCGGAAGCCCGGGCCGCTGGGGACACCGCCTGGAGCCTCCGCGCATAGCACCGGGGCGGTTTTCTTTCCAGCTTGAGGTTCCTCGGTTAACCTCTAAGGTGCCAGAAGATCCAGAAGGCTCGTGGGCAGGCCTTTGGCTGGCTCTGGGCGAGGCTGGACACCCCAGATCAGATCGCCGCCGGCGGGCGCGCTGTGCGCCCACGTCTGTTGCCCTTGCTTGCGGGAGAGCAAGGCTGCCCAGCGAGGTGCACCGACGCATCTGACCGTGCGCCCTGTCCCCTGGGAAGCCTGTGCCAGCCTGCAGGGGCCATGGCAAAATAGAACCAGGAACACGTGCCGCTTGGGAAGGAAACTCGGGCACCTGGCATATGTCAGGGATGCTCACACCCTCCAGGGACCTTCCTGCCTCCACAGAAGGTGGGGACAGAGAGAGAGAGAGAGAGGCGCGCATGGAGAGAGAGAAAGGGAAGTGGGAAGAAACTGGTCACGGAGGAGGCTATTTTTATTCTTTGCTACAGCTGCGTGCATTTCTCTGACCAACTAGGCAGCGAAAATTAGATCGGCTCCCGCTGAAAACAGGCCTTAAATGGGGGGGGGGAGGGGGAGAGGGGAGCTGGGCCAGGGAGTGGAGAGGGGGGAATCCCTGAGAACCCAGCAAACCGGTCTCCAGAAGCCCTCACTGGGTAGAACTAGCCCCTCCGCTGTCCCCTGCCCCAGATGCCTCAGCCTTAAGCTCAGCTCTCCGAGGTGGGGTGTCCTTTCCCTTCCCTGTGACGTCGTGGGCATGACGTAGTCAAGGGCATTTGTTCATCAGTGTCTTGTGCTGTTAGGCCTCAGAGGGCAGCCTTATCCCTTTTGGCAGGTGACAGGACTGCCTGGGTGGTATCAATTACCATGGTCACCCCAGCACCCAGGGAGACTGGTGCGTGTCCTAAACAGGAAACCAAGGTGGGGGGTGAGGGCCCTAGAGTTAGAATCCTTTGAATCCATGATGGCCTAGGTCAGCAGTTCCCAAAGTGTGTTCCGAGGATCCCGGCAGCTCCTGAGACCCTTTCAGACTGTCTTCTAACTGCCAAACTCCACGGGGCTGGATTTTCTTCCTCTACTGCAACCAGAACAACGTATTACAACAGAGTAAATGCAGAGGCAGCTATGAGAAAGCAGCTGTCTTCTATTAAGCCAGATACTAGAGAGGCTTGCACAAATGTGAAATGATGCCACTTTTCTCTGTAAATTTTCTTCTGTTTCAGAAGAGAGTTGTTTGTTCCTTCAATGGTGCTATTGATGTTCACGTGTGTATCAGTTACCTCTTGCCATAAAACAAATTACCCCAAAAGTTAGTGGCTGAAAACAACAAACGTTTATTATCTCTTCGGTTTCTGCAGGCCCGGAATCGGGGAGCAGCTAGCTCCGCTGGGGGGCTCTGGTTCAGGGTCTTTCGTGAGGGCTGCAATGGGGCTGTGGATCAGCGCTGCGGGCAGCTCAAAGCTCACCCAGGAAGGGGAGGGTTCCAGCTTCAAGCTTGCTGGTGGGACTGTTGGCAGGCCTCAGTTCCTTGCCAGGGCGCCCTCCACAAGGCTGCCCCATGACATGGCAGCTGGCTTCCCCCAAACAGAGGGAGAGGGAGTACCCAAGACAGAAGCCACCGTCTTTTTATTATCTGATTTTGGAAGCCATCACATTCAAGGGGAGGAGATTGCTCCAGGGCATGGAGGACAGAAGGGCCTGGGACGGTATTTGGCACCAGCGTAGAGGCTGCTTACCACCCATAATAAGTTCATTATTGCAACTTTTATATAAATTAATAAATAGTTTAAGCTTCTCAGTTTTCATTTTTAATATGGGAAATGTTGATGTGATCGATATCTATCAACATTTCTTTTCATCTACGAAAGCTTGTTGGAGTCCTCAATAATAAATAAAAAAGAGGTCCCAAGAACTAAAGGTTTGGGAACTGTTGGTCTGGGTGTTATGATATCTACAGGAGAAGTACCTTGATAACATGTGAAAGCCAGTCCACCCACCCATCCATCCACCCAACCATCCACCCAACCATCCATCTGTCCATCCATCCATCCAACCATCTACTCATCCATCCATCCATCCTTCCGTCCATCTGTCTGTCTGTCCATCTTTCTTTCCATCCATCCCTCCATCTTTCCATCCATTCATCATCCACCCTCCCATGAATCCATTTTCCCATCCACCCATCCATTTACCTACTCATCCATCCGTCCATCCTTGCATCTATCTACCCACTCACCTATCCACACATACATCCGGTTTAAGATAGTCCAACCACTGGGCTAGGGCTCGTGCTTTAACATCAAACAAGACTGTCAGTGACTGCCCTATGGGACTTATAACATTTAAACAGGTGACACAATTAACAAATAAATAAGATGAATTTTTAAGTAATAGCTTTAGGTTGTGATAATTCGAAACCCCAAAGCCTGGAGCCGAGGGAAGCAGATACTCTCAAACTGGCACTATTTGGGGAGATGACATCAGAGGTGGCCCAGACTCGGGGTATGGCAGGCCCAGGCTGTAGGGTCCAGGGAGCGGGGAATGTGTCCCAGCTGTGATCAGATACGCCCGAGACCCTAGTGTATTTGGTGTGTATCTCAGGTTCTTTGTGCCTAGTTAATCAGTGACTGGGGGCCCGCGGGTGAGAGATGTCAAGTGGAAGATGGAACCCATATGGGCAGAGTTTCAATTTCTTGGTTCAATTTCCTTTTCTTGATGGAGGGTCTCCTTCTGGAGCTGATCTGACATGCTCTGGCTTTTATTTTGATCCTGGAGACTCCTCTGGAGCTTGTGGCCTCCCCTGCGGATCCCCGAGTCAGAGTCCATCACTTGGGAGGCCCCACGGGAAATGCCAAGATTCATGGGGTGTGCCTCCACCTGCCACCCCCAAATATGTGAAGACTGGGTTCTTTTATCTTCTTGTCAAGGACACCTTGGAAGTTTGAATTGGCGACCTTCTGAGAAGTGGAAGTCAGGAAAGTCTGGGGCAGAGAGAGGGAGCGCGCCCAGGCTGGAGACCAAAGGAGGCTGGGCTCTGGGACGAGAAAGGCAGGGGATGGGTGGCTGGAATGGAAGGTGATGATCTTTCCGACTTCAAAGGCTGACCTTGTTCAGCCCTGCTCTGAGAGTCAGCTAAGGGAAGAGTCCCCCCAGTCCCTCTTCCAGCCTCTGAAAGCCATTGTGCCCCCCCCCCCGCCCCACCGAGTGGTTTCACGGTGTGGCTTATGTTCCAGAAAGCAAGGAAGCTCATGCCCTCGGGGAGCACAGCAGCCTGAATCAGTTATACCTGCTTTTGGTGACAGTGCCCCAACCCAGCCGGCTCCAGAAAGGCCAGGCCAGGCCCCTTTGGGATGACATGTGGCAAGGATGATTTTTTTTTTTTTTGGTTGGGGGGGGGTGTATAGCTTAGAAGGTGGCCTCTCTGTGGCCTTGTACAATTCTTCCAGAGCAGTCTTCTCCATGATGGACCGCTGGTGGTTTCAGGCCTCAGGTTTGAATGTGGGCTGTATCTTAGCGAAATGCGAAAACACCGCGAATATTTGTGTGCAGTTCAGCTCCTATGTGGCTCTTGAGCCCTTTCAAGAGAGAATGGGTGTTACCTGTGGTTTCAAGCCTAGTCATGGATTAAATTTGTGAGGTAATAATAGCCAGCTCAGTTGCCCATGAGATCAGTGGATCTCAAAGCATTGTCCAGAATCAGTAGCATCATCATCTCCTGGGAACTTACTAGAAATGTGAATTCTTGGGGCACCTGGGTGGCGTAGTCGGTTGAGCGTCTCACTCTTGGTTTCTGTTCAGGTCGTGATCTCAGGGTCATGAGATTGCGCCCCGCATCGGGCTCAGCACTCAGCGTGGAGTCTGCTAGATAGTCTCTCTCCCTTTCCCTCTGCCTCTGCCCCCTCAAACAAATAAATCTTAAAAAAGAAAAAAAGAAAGAAAAAAAATGAAAAAAAAAAAAGGAAATGCGAATTTGCAGGGCTCACCCTGGACCCACTGAGTCAGAATCTTTGGGGGTGGGGTGGGGCCTGGGACTCTGTATTTTAGTAAGCCCTCCAGCTGATTCTGATGCCCTTACAGGTCCAAATTTGAGAGCCACTGATTTATTAAGCTTATTATCCCCACTTAACAGACGAAGAAAATGAAGTTCAGAGGGTCCAAGTAACTCCCAGGATCATGCAAGCAGCAAGGGAGGTGCTGGGGTGCAAGCCCAGGTCAAGTTCTCAACTTGGCTGTGTATGGCCATCACCTGGGGAGCTTGAAAAACTAATAGTGCTGTTAGGGTTCCACCCTGGAAAACCCTATCTCTGGGGTGTGACTCCAGCCTCTGTACTTCTTATTCCCTACTCCCTGGCAGCCTTACCCAAATTCTTCTGCTATTTCAAATGTTTCTTTTTTTTTTTTTTTAAAGATTTTATTTATTTATTTGACAGAGAGAGACACAGCGAGAGAGGGAACACAAGCAGGGGGAGTGGGAGAGGGAGAAGCAGGCTTCCCGCGGAGCAGGGAGCCTGATGCGGGACTCGATCCCAGGAACCTGGGATCATGACCTGAGCCGAAGGCAGACGCTTAACGACTGAGCCACCCAGGCGCCCCTCAAATGTTTCTTTTTTTTTAAGATTTATTTATTTATTTGAGAGAGAGAGAGAAAGTACACATGTACATGCGCGCGCACACACACACACACACACACACACACACACACACACACACACGAGCTCAGGGGGGAGGGGCAGAGGGAAAGGGAGAGAGAATCCTCAAGCAGACTCCCCGCTGAGCGCAGGAGCCCCCACACGGGGCTAGATCCCAGGACCCCAGGATCGTGACCTGAGCCAAAACCAAGAGTTGGATGCTCAACCGACTGAGCCACCCAGGCTCCCCCAAAATGTTTCTGATGAATGTGTTTGCACTAAGGTGTTAGTTACTGGATGTGTTACCTTTCTCAGGGTATCTGCATTTGAAAAAAAAGAACCAAGGACATAAAATAATAAATTGCATAAGTGTCCTAGCAAGTGGGAGAGACCAGCTTTTGATCTCATTTCTCCCACTTACCCCAGATTTATTGCCATCACACATCCCGCTAGCAATCTACCCAGCAGTCTTGGCCGAGATTTCTGAATATACTGTGTCTTTTCGAGGGGATTTTTGGGCTAGAAGAACTTGAGCAAATCATATTTCAATGCCCTTAAGCCATCAACTTTGCCCACAGAGGGCTGAGTTTCCAAAACTAGTAACAGCCAGTCAGTTCTATTTTAACCAGCTAGCAAAACCAAAATAAGAAAGAAAAAAAAAATTAAGCATTCGGGAATGAATGCTAAGGATCTCGTTCCCTGTCAGGCCTTCCCCAACACCCATCCAAACGTACTCCGCCACAGAAATCGAGGTGGTACCTAAGCCCTAAGTTAGATGAGAGTCCCTTCCCAGTCCTCAGTTCAGTCAAATCATGCGAGATCCCTAGCATGGCTAGTGCTAGAACAGGGCAAGATTGAAATGTTGACCCAGGCTGTAGCCCCCACCTCTTAAAATTGCCACAAACATTTGATTTTTAAAAGTGAAGAAAAATAAAAGCCCACCCTTAAATGATTTTTCTTTTTCATAGCAGCTCCATCTCTAACCCTGCTTCCTGCACCCGGTGGGGGATGCCGAGCATCTCCGCCCTTCAGGAAACAGCCCACTTGTCAGCAGCTGGGCTCCCAGGAACAAAGGCCTGGGTTCATTACCACAGTATCAACCCTGACACGTTCCACCCGGGGCCACCTCCCCCAGACTCCTCAATTCACACCCCACATGAAGTGTAATTGGACCTGGACACCTTTGAAGTCCCCGAGCAGATTGCCAACAGTTGGAAATGTCCTTGATTTGCATGGTGAGGACCTGGTTGGAGGTGACTTTTTCCCACAGTTTCAAAGACAGAATTATTTTCAGTGACGTTCCCCAGCCAGGAAGAGTTACCATGGAAGATATCAAAATTCTCAAAGCCAAAAAAAGAAAAGGTAAAATAAGTCTGTGGATTTGATTCATCTCCACATTGCCCTTTGGCCCCAGTGTTTGTTCTGGAATGGCCATATCCGAGGCCATTGTTTCTCCTCGAACTTCTCCTCGGGCCCCTGACTGGGTGTGGGGGGGAGTCACAAGGATGCGGGGGACCTGGCTAGGAGGTTCCGAAGGCCTGCAGGCCACTGTCAGACCTGAAGCAAGAAAACAAGGCCTGCCGCAGGCCGCTGAGTTGATGAGTGAGACCGTGTGTTGATTGGAGATCATCTGTTTTCCTTGCCAGCTGAGCCAGGGCTGCTCCGCAGACATCACACACAGTCCCAGAAATCCGTGGGCCTGTGTGTACTGTGGGTCTAAAGCTTGGTGACTTCCTGCAGCTCACAGAGGGCCCTGCCTGGTGGAGTCATGCCTGCAGCCAACGTGGGCATTTGTCGGGCCCATGAGGAGCCAGCTTGGCGTTCTGCTTGGCTCTGGGAGGTGGCCCGCCCCGTTTGTTTCCACTCCTCCCCAACTCATCTGCTTCTGTGAGCTTTCTCAGGGGTAGCCGTCCTCCGAAGCACATGATCCACTTTCCCCTGGAGCTGTTCTGTCCGGTAGAACGTCCTGTGAGGATAGAAATATTCTATGTCTGTGCTGTCTGTGTGGCTGTTGAGCACTTGCGATGTGACTGGTGTGACTGAGGAAGTAAATTTTAAATTTTTACTTCAGTTTATGTAATTTAAAAAGCCACATGTGGTTAGTGGCCACCATATTGGAAGCGCAGGGACAGATGACCAAACAAAACCCAAGTGCGGATACTCCAGTTTGGCAGTGTACAGTACTAATTATCAACTCCCTTAAAAGACCATCAGAAAAACTTCTCAATCAAGCAGAGCTAACTGTATTAGACCTACTTCAGGAAGGGGTGGTATCCCTTGACAGAATGTTAGTAATGTCTCCAAGTGCGGACAAGGGGAAGGGTATTCACAGCATTATAGAGACTGGACTGGGTGATTTTTTGGGGGGGGGGGACTGGGTGATTTTGACTGGGTCTCCAAGGCATGAAACTGGGGTTAGGGGGACTTGGTGACAAAATAGTTTTGGATGGCAAGGCGAGGATCTCGTGTCTTGATGACCCAGCTATTGCTCTTGATAACAAGCTGTTTTAGTTGGTTCAGTCTGATCTTCCAGGAGCAAGGATTTCTTAGGGAAAATAGCTAAGTCATTCTTGCTTGTTCTTAGTATTATTCAAACGCGGGGACAGGAGAGTATGCCCGATCCCAGTATTGTTTAACATAGGGACAGAGAATAACAAATTATCCCCCAAACGTAGTGACTTTAAACAATAAACATTTATTATTTCGCAGTTGCTGCGGGCCAGGAATTTGGGAGCAGCTGAGCTGAATGGTCCTGTCTCGGGGTCTCTCATGAGGTTGCAGCTGGGGTGTTGGCCAGGGTTACCAGCTGTCATCTGAAAGCTCGACTGAAAGCTAGAAGACCCACTTCCAAGGTGGCTCACTCACATGGCTAATGAAATGAAATGGTGTTGGCTGTTGCTAGGAGTACTCAGTTCCTTGTCATGCGAGCCCCGCCAATAGGGCTGCTTGAGAATCCTCATGGCCTCATGGCATGGTAGCTGGCTTCCCCCAGAGGGAGTAATTCAAAAGAGAACCAGGCAGAATCCACAATGTCTTTTGTGACCTACTCTGGGAAATCTCACTTCATTATTTCCACCATACCCTACCGGTTATACAGGCAAGCCTTATTCTGTGTGGGCAGAGATGATGTAAGGGAGTTCATATCAGGGGGCAAGAATCACAGGAAGGGGGAACGATGTGGTTTCAGTTCTCATTGGTAAGTGGAGGCAGTGGTATAAAGGGGGCTGTGCAGAGTTTCCTCGGTTTCAGAGCTGAGACATAACTGTGGCAGTCTGTTTGTGTTGGGGGAGGGGGACCCCACCAGCTGACCCGGCCTTTCATTCACCTTCTTATGGCACATTGTTTCAGTGACCATCGCTATGTGACAAATAGCTCCAAAATTCCGTGACATCTAACAACCATCTCATTATGCTCACAGATTTGCTGAGTTGGGAACTGAGACAAGGCACACAGGGGATGGAGCACATCTGTGCTCCACAATGTCTGGGGCCTCAGCTGGAAAGACTCAAAGCCCAAAGCCAGCGATGGTGGTTGGGGGCAGGGGTCATCTGCAGATTCAGTGATGTCATGTTTGTTTGTTTAAAGATTTTATTTATTATTTATTTGAAAGAGAGAGAGAGAAAACGATCAGGCAGAGGGAGAGGGAGAAACAGGCTCCCTGAGGGGCCTGATCCCAGGATCTGGGATCAGGACCTGAGCTGAAGGCAGATGCTTAACCGGCTGAACCTCCCAGGCGCCCCTGGTGATTGTCATGTTTAGTGTTGGGCTGGGAGGACTCAAAGTCTTGGACTGTGGACTGGAGCGCCTACAGGTGGCCTCTCCAGGTAGCTTGGGCTTCCTCACAGCATGGTGGCCTCAGCATAATGAGACTTCTTACCTGGTCGCTCAGGGCTTCAAGTGTGATTGTTTCAGCAAACAAGGTGGAAGCTACACAGGCTTTTATGACTCAGCCTTGGGAGACGCCCGCCATCACTGCCTCTGTGCTTCATTGATGGGAGCAGTCACAAGGCTGCCCAGATTCAAGGGAAGGAGACACAGACCTAGTCTCTCCATGGGGGGGTGTCAAGTCACATTGTAGAAGAGCGTGTGGGGTGGATGACATCGTTCCAACCATTCGTGGAAAATACAGTCTGCTCTGCACACCAACTTCCCAAGGCTTATTGTCCATTATGGGTGCGAGCAGTGGGAGTGAGGGGAATTTGGGCCCAGAGCACCCCACCGAGGCATCTTTGTTAGACCGTGTTTGTTCCCTTCCTAAGCATAGGTCACTGGCCCAAGTCTAAGTGGATGGGACACACGAGGAAGAGAAGAACCCGGGATGCCTGGGTGGCTCACTCGGTTAAGCGTCTGCCTTCGGCTCAGGTCATGATCCCAGGGTCCTGGGATCAAGTCTGCATCGGGGTCCCTGCTCAGCGGGGAGCCTGCTTCTCCCTCTGCCTGCCACTCCCCCTGCTTGTGTGCGCTCTCTCTTTGACAAATAAATAAAATCTTTAAAAAAAGAGAGAGAGAGCTGAACCCGGGAGAGGGGGTTCTACACACAGCCCAGCCCCACGGGCCAGGGTCCCAGAGGGTGGGGTCAGAGATAGCTCTACCACTCACTGACCGTATGGTGGTGGAGAAGTGGCTTAACATTTGTGTGCCTTATGTTTACACTGGCAGTAATAAGTCCTGCCTTGGGCTCAGTGTGGGCAGCAGCTTAGGTAAGGTGTGCAGAGTCATAGCAGGGTGCCTGGCACATAGCGGGTGTTCAACAGATGGTGGCTGCTGTCATGATAGCGGATTTATTTCTCCAGCCCTTCTCCGACCTGAGGTCAATCATCTGGGGCACAGTATGTTATATATTGCCGGGTAACAGGTCACCCCCAAAAACTTAGTGGCTTAAAATGAGCAATTTCTTTCACCCTCCTGGTTTCTCTGGCCCAGACATCTGGAGCTTGGCTGGGTGGTGGTGGCTCAGGATCCCTTGAGAGTTGGCAGTCATCCGAAGGCTCAGGTGGGGCTGGAGCACCCATTTCCAAGGCGGGTCACACACGTGCCTGGCAGGTGGGTGCCGGCTGCTGGCTGAGGGCCTCGCTTTTCTCTGTGCGAGCCCTCCTCACGGCTCCTTGAGTGTCCTCATGGCACAGCGGCTGGCATCCCCAAGAGCAGGTTTCTCTGGAAGGGCAGAATCTGGGTCTGTCTTAGTGACTGCTGTATCTCTAGAGCCCGGCCTAATGCTGGTGCCCGGCACAGAGCATTCTGTGAAAGTTCGAGGGCCGTCTTAGCTATTCGTGGAAACCAATAGATATATATATATCAAAATATAGAATTTCTCTACCACTTTTCACAATGCCACTAACCTCGTTCAACATGACTATCTTTTACCTTAACGCGTATAAAAACCTTTTAAATGATCACTCTGCTATTTCTTCCCCACCCCTAACCTAGCTCCTTTATGTTCTTCTGCAAGGTGTTTCTCCTTCTTCCGCACCTATGTTGACAGTGGGCTCAAGGTTTTCAAGAGGATCCCAAAGGCTGTGGAAAGAGAAGAGGCAGGGAAAGACAGCTGCTAAGGCTCAGGTCCCAGCTGTTCCTCCTTACTGGAAACTCTCCTTCCAGACCCTGACCTTGGGCCTCTGAGCTCATTCTAAGGGAGTTCACTTTCAGGAGAACCCAAATAACCATCCCACGAGGCCAAGAGCCAAGCAGGCCCAGAGAGAGAAGACAGTGCCTGGGAAGGAGCTCACATCCCGCTGAGGGTAGCCGAGGGGCCCGGTGCTCCAGCTGGGCCAAAGAGGACAAGTCAACATTGCTGTTCTGGTAAAGTAGCCAGGTGCAAAGGCCCTGAGGTAGGAAGGTGTGGCGCGGGTTCTGGGACCTCGGAGCAGAGTGGGGCAGGGCTGTGAGCACGGGGCCGGATGAGGCCGGAACACAGGGTTAACGCGAATTACAGGGCAGGGGTGTAACTGAGGCAACAAGGAGGAGGAAGAGGGAACTGGGTGGAGAGAAAGAAGCAGAAGCAGGAAGCCTAGAGACAAAGATCTGAAACAAGGCCGCAGCCCTGGGAAGGGGATGGAAGGGGATGGAAGGGAAGGAGATCGGCTGGTTTGAAAAAGATTTCATAGAAATGTGACCAGATTAGATGGCCAGATTAGATTAGATGGGAGGAGGGGGGTCGCGCGGATGAGTGGTTTTTCTCTTGGAATGTTCTTTCTCTCCGAATGCTGGGAGTCGGCAGTGCAGCAAGGAGGCTTAAGGTGTTTGCTCAGTGTCCCGGGGCCAGAAAAAGAACCCAGAAAGCCTGGGGCCTGGCAGAGCCTGGGCCATGATGTCATTCACGCAGAGGGTCTGGCTACAGCCCGTCTGGGGTGAGGGCCCCACTGTGGCTTGTCTCCCAGGCAACCTCCTCTGCTGAGAAACACGCCCTAATGACTGTCTAGATTTGCAGGTTACCAAGCACTTGCACGAATCTCTTTGTCTCATTTAATTGTCCCCATGGGAACGGTTATTCCCATTCTACGGAGGAAGCAACCGAGGCTTCAAGGCTCAGAGAGGCGGGGTAGCTTTGCTGGGGTCAAGCAGGTAGCAGAGCCAGGCCTGGGACCCAGTCATCCTAACTCGCCGTCAAGTCTTTTCTCCAGCACACCCCCTGCTTTCTCCATCCCTCAGCTCCCCTAACTGCCACTTACACTGAATCAAGTTCACAAGGAATTGCAGACTTCTCCTAGGGTCTCAGGGGGGTGGGCGTGTCTGGCAAGTTTGGGGGAGGCTGCAAGCGGCTCTGGGTTTTGCGGGGTGGGGCATCCTGATAAATGTGCTAGAAGTGTGGGTGTTTGGTGGCATGGAAGTAGGGGGGCGAGGGACAGAGACATCAGAGCCATCAATCAGGAAGGGGCCCCTGAGGAAGGTTGATATGGCTGGGGCCGCATTCAGGAAACCCATCAGGATGACAATGATCTTGGGCAAAAGCACATGCATCAAGGCAGGTGTCAAGTTCACAGAGATCTTGAGAACAGGGCCTTTTGCTCTCTCCCTGTTCTGGTGCCAGATGTTCAGAAACTTGACCGCCTTTCCTGGTTCTGCCTCCTTTGTCGTCCCCTCCCTGCCCCCACCCCACCAGGCCTCTCTTTGCTGGTTCCCTCTTCCTGGAACTAGTGGCCAGGGTAGTACCGAGACCCGGGAGGAAGCTACGGATTCCATCCCCTTAATTCCTTCCCCACCTCCTCTTGCAGCCGGAACACCTAAATGCTTTCTGAGACAAGCTCTCTAAATAATTGGAACTTTCTCCCAAATCAGCACTTTTTCATGCTACATTAGCATTTATTGGTTTGATATTTACATTTGGCAAAGGAGCACCCAGTCTCTGGGTCCCTGAGAACAAGCACTGTCAACTGAAACAGACTATAATTGCCCCTCGCAAGGCTCCCCCCTCCCCCCATCTGCCACCTGCCTTGTCCTTCCCTCCTCCCAGTCCATTAAAAAACAAGCTCAGAAGGGTTATCTTCACAGACCACAAGGTCTGCTGATAAACAGGGGCCCTGCCCAGAGTAGTTGAAGAGCTCCCAAAACAAAAGGCAGAGACGATTTGAATTTGCGTTGCAGTAATGTATCTATCACTTCTCTGTTGGATTGTAACCTCCTTGAGGGCAGGGAGCTGTTTTAGTTCCCGGAATTTCTCCCTATTCCCCTGAACCAAGCTACACAAACCTTAGGTTCTCTACTCTGGAGTTCATAGAAAATCTCGCCCTGGCTCTCTCTGACGGCTGCAGAGGGAGAGAGAGGGTGGAGGGATGGTACAGGCAATGTCTATGCAATGGGGGGGGGCGGGGCACATGGTAAGGAAGAAAGTTCTCTCTTCTCCCTTTCAAACACCCTTGGCCAACTGTGGCCAAGGAGCCCAGGCCTGCAGGAGTAGGGCGGAGGGTATGTACTTAGAGCTCAACAGACCCAGATCCGAAAGTCAGTGCTGACCGGTGTGGGCCTCAGTTTCCTCTTTGGTAAAATCGGGATTATGGCAGTTCCTTTCCCCACAGGCTGGTTGTGGGGATTAAGGGAGATTGGGCGTGTAATGGGTTTAGGGTACCCTACAGTATAGGCTGTGGGCTTAGGAGGTGGTGGGTCCTGGGATTCATTCAGGCCCGTGGCCCCTTGACTTGTGGGAGTGGAGACCTAAGTGTAAATCATAACTCCTCCGAGGCCTCTCGGCATATTTATGCCATGCCCTGTGGTTTCCAAAGGGCAGGCTCTCGCCTCAGCCCCAGAGCCTTGCTACTCAAAGTGGGGCCGGCGGACCGGACCAGTAGCAGCAACATCACCCGTGAGGCTGTTAGGAAGGCAGACCCTCAGCCACCCCCCAGATCTGCCCAGTCTGTATTTTTTTTTTAAGATTTATTTATTTATTTGAGGCGGGGAGGGGCAGAGGGAGAGAGAGTCGTAAGGAGACTGTGCTGAGCGGGAGCCTGATGTGGGACTCAATCTTGAGACCTGGACCTGAGCCAAAACCAAGAGTCAGCCGCTTAACCGACTGCACCACCCAGGCGCCCTTGCCCACTCTGTATTTTAAGAAGGTCCCCAGGTGATTTGTATGCACATTAATATTTAAGAAATACTTTAGGGACCCCCTGTGCAATATACAATGCAGAAATGACTTCCCTGGGGGTGCCTGGGTGGCTCAGTCAGTTGGGCATCTGCCTTCTGCTCAGGTCATGATCTCGGGGTCTGGGATCGAGTCCCACATCAGGCTCCCTGCTCAGCGGGCTCCCTGTTCAGTGGGGAGTCTACTTACCCCCCTCCCCCAACCTTCCCCCCACCTCTGCTCGTGCTCTCTCTCTCTCAAATAAATAAATAAAATCTTAAAAAAAAAGAAAAATTCGAAATGACTTCCCTCTCCATGGATGAGCAAACTTCCTAAAAAAATTGATGACTTCTTTTTGCCCGAGCTCATGAGCCATCTAGAAGGCTCGTGACTCCTGTTTGTCCTGGATCCTTTTCCCTGCCCGCAGCTGTTCCTTAAAGGATCAGCATACTCCGGTGGAGGGTGGAGTGAGCAGGGCCAGGAGCCAGGGGCTCATCTACAGCCCCATCTCCATGAAGGGGCCCCGATAGCCGCCTGCTATCGAGGTGCTACGTAGAGCCCACCCTGAGGAGCATGGGGTATTGGCCCACAGGCTTGAGGTGGGATGACAAAGTGGCCAGAGAAAAATGTCACATCCACAGAGGGAAGCATTCTGTTGTTAAAAAAGGAGTTTCAGAGGGTTAGACCGCTTGACTCTTGTGCAAGTAGAAAATGACCGCATGTCAAAAATTTGATTTAACTCCTTCATTAATGAGGGAACCTCGAAGATGTTAAAACCAGTTCTAATGAGAATGTAAGGAGCTAGGTATTTATAGGCAATTTAACAGAAAACATTTAGAGTGAGGTAGCTTGATTAGAAATTATTTGCATCTCTACCAGACAAAAATCTGAAAGTTAACCAGCCTCTGTGCCCACGGGACTGGCCAATAGCCTGGTCAATAGGAAATCAGTCAGGGGTACCAGCCCAGCACCGAGCTGAAAGAACACCCAATAATCTCTGTTGCCCATTTCCCATTTTGGATATTTTTTTTCTGACACTACCCTCGGTTAGTCCTTGAGAATCCGGAAATAGCTGTTGCCTGAGAATTACCCTCAGAATGGAATGTGGGTCTTGGAAGGAAAGGAGGAAAAAAAGATGAGCAAGCCCATCTTCTACCAGATGGGGAGCGTGCTCGCCCGTGCACCTTCCCTCCATCCTGCAGCGTCCCGTGCAATTGCTCGCAGAGGGTGTGAGCTGGCCTTGTGCAGGGGAAGGTGACTCTTCACAGAAAGGTGACCATGTGGCCTGCTCCTGACTCCCATTCCCTTTAACCTTGGCCACTGCGCAGAGGGGGATGATGTATCTGCAAACATATGCAGCCTCGTCCAAAATATTTTCCCCTCCTGTATAGTTCTTGCCAATATTGTTAATCTGTGGGTTGACTTCAGACCAAAATAAATCTCCCAGGCCTGGCCACCAGCTAGCTAATTTTACTTTGTAACCAGGGAATAGAAAGTGGGGGCCTTCGGCCGACGATTCTGTTTATTTTGCTTGCTCTCTGCTGCAGTTTAAAAATCACACTTGGAAAAGTGGACCCTCTGTGCATGGGAGCAGCCGCCGAGAGAAACAACAGAAATGGAGGGATTGGAAAAGGCAAGTTGGGGGCGCCTGGGTGGCTCAGATGGTTAAGCGTCTGCCTTTGGCTCGGGTTGTGATCCCAGGGTCCTGGGATCGAGCCCTGCATGGGGCTCCCTGCTCACTGGGGAGTCTGCTTCTCCTTCTCCCTCTGCCTCTCCCCGAGCTTGTGCTCTCTCTCTCTGGCAAATAAATAAACAAAATCTTCTAAAAAAAAAAAAAAAAAAAGGAAAAGGCAAGTTGTACCATTGCCTGCCACATTTGTCTCTCTTTGCGGATTCTGATCGTCCCCACTGGCCTTTCCCACGATGTCTAGAGTCGTCAAATGCACCAAAAAGCAGAAGGCTACACGGCCATTTGGGGAGGATTTTCTTAGGCTCTGGTTGCATTCTGTCACTCTTGTCAGTCACTATCGAAGAGAATTAAGCTCTGGGTTATCCTTGACCAACCCTAGAGGAAGCAAGTTGGTAGAACCTTAGTGTGTCTGCCTTGGAAGGGACCTCAGAGGTCATCTAGCCCAGCCCTGCCAGCTAAGAGGCAGGATTACCTAGTGGTTGAGGGCACAGCTTTGGAGCCAGATGGCCCCAGTTTAAACCTGACTCCACCACTTACTAGCCATGTGATCTTGAATGAGTTACTAACCTCTACCTTAGTTTCCTCATCTGTAAAATGGGGTTAGTAATAGTCCTATCTACTTCATAGGATTGTAGTGGGGGGTGAAATGAATTAACACATATAATGCATCAAGGACAGCAAAGCAGACAGTAAGTGCTTGATAAGATAAGGAAATGAGGCTCAGAGAGGAGAAGCAACCTCCCTAAGATCACTCAGGGAGTTGCCAAAATGAGTTGGACTCAATGAAAAAAGAGGAGAGGTTATTGCTTCTTGGAAATTCTGACTAATGACTGTTTTCTTTGCTCACGTTACATCATCCTCGCTCAATACTTGGAGGGAGCCCTAACATGAAAGTCAGGACAGCACATCCTAGTCTAGGAGTGCCTCTAACTGATGGTGGCCCTACTGGTCATTAGAATGGGACTGGATGGTCTCTGGGGTTCCTGTTGGTAGTAACGTTTTATAATTCAAAATTAGGGTCTGCGTCCTCCATTCAAGCCAAGTCTGTCTTTCCTGAGACACTCTTCACTGTTGGGTTTTTTTCCCCCCATTTCCCCTGTAACGTTTTGCCTGACTGTATCTTGTGGACATCAACAACCAGTTTTTCAGGCTCTCCTACTCTGTCCCTTGCCCCCATTTCTCCCTCCCCAGCCCCCCCCCACCCCGACAGAGCAATCATGGGCTTCAACTGCCCCACACCTGAGCCCTGTGGTTGGTTGCCATGTTTAAGTTGATTAGACACTTGACAGTCTTGTAGATGTCTTGAAAGTGACCAGGTAGTGCCTTGAAAGTAGTGACTTAGTGATAAGAACTAGTAGAGTTCTTCCTTATCACGACCCACTTTGAAGGCCTAATAGGGTGCCCTTGGCAGTGACTTATCCATTATGGTTTGTTGACTGGTTCCCAAACAAGTTGGGATAGTGGATGAAATCTTACATTGTCAAGGCTCCCTCTGGTCTATCCTGTATAGCTGCCATAGATGTCCTTTGTTTGAGAAGAAGCCAGAATTATCCGACTTCGAAGCCTGATAAAAAGGGTATTTAAGAACAATCAAAATTCAGGCTAGGACACAGGAATATGTTAGATCCTTCCTCTGCTGCCTTCTTCCCACCCTCATCCCGCATCCCTTCTCCCTGAAATTCAGGCCTGAGTCACATGTTAGGTTGCCACCTATTGGTGAAATGAAACACTGCAGCCTAGCTCTACAAGGCATTGTAAATGACTGGAGGGAAGTTAAGTGGAGCTTGAGATGCTGGACGATGAGAATGAAGAGTCAGGTGTGGCCCAGTATCTTTTGGATTAGCTTGATCCGGAGGGAAGGATGAGGGCTAATTTCAAAGGGGAGTCCTGGAGTGACAGAGATACTACTAAGTGCTCTTAGGGCTACAGGGGAACAGTAAACATTTAGTTGGAGACACAAACATCTGTAACCCCTCATACTGCTGAGTGTATATATAGCAAGGCCCCATGTACCACTGGGCTGACCACCAGTGTAATCCTGCCTCTCTCAAACTGTTGTCCTTAGTCAAAGCTGTTGGAGCCCAATTTAAAAAGTCTATATTGGAGGGGCACCTGGCTGGCTCCGTGGGTTAAGTGTCCGATTTGACCTTCTAGATCACTCACTTTGGAGATACTCCCTCTCGGAATCCAGCCATCATGCTGTGAGAAGCCTGAACTACATGGAAACGTCACATATAAGGCAGTTAAGTTCCCAGCCAGCAACCAACATTAATTGCCAGCTCTGTGTGTGTGTGTGTGTTTGTGTGTGTGTGTGTGTGTGTGTGTGTGTGTGCCATCATGGATGCCTGACTCAGTTAAGCCTTTAGAGAACTCAGCCCCAGCCAACACCTGACTGCAACTGTATGAGAGATCCGGAGTAAATACCCCCCAGCTGAGTCCAGTCAACTCACAGAACTGTAAAAAGAAAAATAATAATAATAATAACAATAATAAATTGTACTAGGCCGCAGCACATGGCAATAGGTAACCAGGACCACAGCAAATTTTGTTAGACACATGAACCAGAGGAGGACATAGAATTAGGTATAGTACTAAAATCTTGGATTCAGCTTTAGAACAATGAGTCCCTAACATCAAAGTGCAGTACTATTTCAGTTCACATCTGCTGCTTCGGATTGAAACACTATCTTGCACTTCCTGAGAGATGGAGGGCACTCCCTGACAGGTGCCCCCTTCTGTCCTCATCTCTGTGACTGTGGAGTTCAGTGTCTCTCACACATGCTAGCCCAGCACTTGCTGCCCTATTTGCAGACCATGAGGGAAGAACCTATGCTGTCTCCAGAATGTCCCATAGGTGGGATTGTGCCATATATAGCAAGAATCCACCCATACATTACATTCTCTTTTAGTTAACCTTAGTGATGTGTGATTTACATATAGTAAAATTGACTCATGGGGCGCCTGGGTGGTTCAGTTGGTGAAGTGTCCAACTTCTGGTTTCAGCTCAGGTCATGATCTCGGGGTCCTGGGATCAAGCCCCGAGTTGGGCTCCATGCTCAGCAGGGAGTCTGCTTGTCCCTCTTCCTTCCCCTCTGCTCCTTAGCCCCCCCCAAAATAAATAAATAGGGCACCTGGGTGGCTCAGTTGGTTGGTGTCTGCCTTTGGCTCAATAGGGTACCTGGGTGGCTCAGTTGGTTGGTGTCTGCCTTTGGCTCAGGGCATGATCCCAGGGTCCTGGGATTGAGTCCTGTGTTGGGCTCCCTGTTCAGTGGGGAGTCTGCTTCTCCCTTTGCTGCTCCCCACCCTACCCCTGCTGTGTTCTCTCCCTCTCTCTCTCAAAAATAAATAAATAAAATCTTTTAAAAACTAAAAACAAAAAAATAAATAAATAAATAAAATAAAAAAATAAAAACTAAAAACAAATAAAATAAATAAAGAAAATTGAAAGAAAATTGTAAAGCTGTCATACTGTGGTCTTTGAAAGCAAATTTGCTGCCTTTGAAAAAAAAAATAGACCCATTTTAAGTGTATAAATTGATGAGTTTTGACAAATGTAATCACCACTACAACCCAAGCATGGAACATTTCCATGACCCCAGAGTTTCCCTGTGCCCCCTTTGCAGTCAGTCCCTTCCCACCAGCCCCCGGGCCCAGGCACTATAGGTCAGTTTTTGTCTTTTCTGGTATTTCATATAAATGGGATCATATAGGATGCACTCATGTGACTGCATCATATCCTACTGAACATAATATTTTGAAGTTTATCCATGTTGTTGGATAGTTATTTCCTTTTATAGTTAATTCCTTTTTTTTTCCTGGGTAGTATACCATTGTATGAATAGTTCACAATTTGTCTATTCATTCTCCTGTTGGTGGACATTTGGGTTGTTTACAGTTTGGGGCTATTATGAATAACATTGCTATGTATGTTCACATACAAGATTTTATGGTCATATGTTGTCATTTGTCTGGGGTGAATATCTAAGAGCGCTTTTACAGGGTATATGATAGGTGTATACTTAACTTTATGGGAAACTGACTAATGGTTTCACATGCCTACCAGCAAAATATGAGAGTTCTAGTTGCTCCATATTCTCACCAGCGCTTGACATCATCAGTCTTTTTTGCTGTAGCTTCCCTCGTGAGTGTAATGGCACCTCATTTACCCACAGGATTCTGTTTTTCTCCTGGCACTGCTCGAGTCTAATGTTACTGTACTGTATTAGTGATTTCTTGCTGCATCCTAAGTTACACCAAAACTTCGTGGCTTAAAACAACAACAAACCTTTATTACCTCGCAGTTTCTGTGGGTTAAGAATTCAGGAGCAGCTTAGCTGGGTGGTTCTGGCTCAGAGTTTTTCATAAGATTGTAGTCAAGATGTTGTCTGGAGCCACAGTTGTCTGAAGACCGGGGCCAAGGGATCCACTTCCAAGATGGCTCAGTGGCATGGCTATTGGCAATTAGCTTCAGTTCCTCATTGGCTGTTGTCAGGAGGCCTCAGTTCTTCACCATCTGGATCTCTCCATGGGGTGCTCCATTGAGCGTCCTCACAGTATAACAGCTGGCTTGCCCCAGATCGGCTGAGAGAGAGAGAGTGGGGCAGAAGCCAGAATGTCTTTGATAACCTAGCCTCAGAAGTCATACTTTGTCATTCCCACAATGTCCTATTGGTCAGGGAAGGGATATACAAGGGTATGAATAACAGGAAGTGGAGCTCGTTGGAGGCCATCTTGGAAGTATGCTACCACATGCATTGTCTGGCCAACGTTTTTGGCTCTGTGGTTCCTGGCCCTATGGGTGAGGGTCCTATGGGTCCAAAGTACACTCGAGAAAGCAAAGAGCTATCAAAGTCAGATGACTACTTTACATGTTTGAAAAGGAAACTGGAAATTCTGGCTATGAACATATGGACCCCAAAGACTCCTTTATTTTTGCTGTTTTAGAATCCAGGAGAAAGACAAAGTTTTCAAAGTGAATCAAACTGATGATGATGAAGGGGCGCCTGGGCTCAGGTCCTGGGATTGAGCCCCGCCCACATCAGGCTCCCTGCTCAGCGGGAAGCCTGTTTCTCCCTCTTACACCCCCCCTGCTTGTCTTCCTGCTTTCACTGTCTCTCTCTGTCAAATAAATAAAAATCTTAAAAAAAAACACTGATAATGAAGACAAGACTTGATCCTGGGGTTCCTTACATAAACTCCGTCACCTTCTAAGCCGTCCTGTGAGCACTCCCTGGCCCCTGCTAGTTATAGTGGTCAAAGTCCAGTCAAGAAAATAGGAACTAGGTGTTTTGAGCAGTTGGATCTCGCACAAAATTATTTACACATGCAATGTAGAAACTGAGAAGCCAAACAGGAAAAGGTGGAGCAACCCAGAGAGAAGCAAGTGCAGGAAGCCTCCATTACCCCTAAGGCTGGAGGGATGTAGGGCAGAGCTGGGTCCCTGGAGCCTGGAAGTGGGGTTGGTGGGCCAAAGCTGGAGCTGCTGTTCCTGTCCTCTGGGATCTGCGGCCACGGAGGAGCTCCAGCTCCTGAGAGCAAGGCGGAGAAATTCCCTGGCTTCTCGCTTCCTTCTGTCTTTTAGTCTTCTTCCAGTACCTTCCATGGACACCGGGGAACATGCAGACAAGGCAGAGCAGAGGAATAGGAAGGTGAAGGGATCTGAGGGCACCAGGCCCTCTTCTAGAACCATGACACTCTCCCATCAGGTGGAGTCTGAGTCCCCCTCCTTCATCCTGGGTGGGACTTTGTAATTGCCTCCGTGAATAGAATGAGATGGGGATGATGCTAAGTGACTCCTGAGAACCAGCTACAGAAAGCAATGTGGGTTCCACCTGGCTGGCTCTTGCTCTTGGGATGCTCTCCCTTAGAACTCAGCCACTGAGCTGTGAGGAGATCCAAACCAGCCTGAACGGAGAGCCCCCATGGAGACGCTCATGGGGAGGGAAACTGAAGCCCCAGATATCGTGGAGCAGAGGCAAGCTGTCCCTGGCATCCGCTGCCTGCACTTCTGACCTGTGAACATAATTCTTTTCTTTTCTTGCCACTCAGTCTCAGGAAAATTTGTTTCCGTGGCTGTTATAACTGGGAGCTGGGGAGACGGGCAGGAGGATTTCGGGGGCATATTTGGGACCCAGGGCAATGTCAGCCTCCTCTCGGATCTTCTCTTTTGGGGAAGAATCTCAACCAGCAGTTGGAGTTGGGAGCACGTGGAGGTTGGTCTTGCTCTTTCGCAAAGTCATAAAACCTTGTTTTTGGACCCGGTCCCTCGAAGATCTCATTGATTGAATTTATACATATTTATCAAGTGCCTAAACTGTGCTAGGCAATGAGTATGGACTCGAAAATAAAACCAGCATGATCCCTAACTTCAGACAGAAGATAAATTACCTTATAAGAAAGTATATAATTACTAAGCGAGATAAATGCTCCGAAGGAAAAATGCTGGATGCCAAGAGAGTATAAGAGGATCTGGATTTTGTTTGGGGTGTTGGCAAAACTTGTCTCAGGAAGTGCTATTTCTTTCTTTTGCTTTCCTAAACTTATTTCTTCAAAGCCATGAAATGTTTTACAATATGCTTTTTAAAAGTTAGCAAAACGAGATCTTTCAATGAAAATGATCATCGGACACACATATGCTAAAAAAACATTTACTCGGGGCGCCTGGATGGCTCAGTCGGTTGAGCGTCTGACTCTTGATTTCAGTTCAGGTCGTGACCTCAGGGTCGTGAGATTGAGCCCCCTGTCGGGCTCTGGGCTCAGAGGGGCAGTCTGCTTGAGATTTTCTCTCTCTGTCTCTCAAACAAATAAATAAATCTTTTAGAAAAGGGCATTTACTCACTCACGAGGAACCATGGAGAGTTTTGCCGGAGACACATGAAAATTAGAGACTCCTTCCCCCAAAGAGTGCCTGGGGGTGCTGACACATTGAATTTGTCGTGGAGTTTTAGGGGAGTGACAGTCCGCAGGAGCCAGGGACCCCCGGCTGGCCGATGTGAGTGGTCAATCTGGGCTGTGACTTGTCTCTGGGAGCCCAGCACAGCGGAGTTGGCTGGGGGACAGAGAAGGGAAGGCGAGCTGCAGGGAGACGGGGGAGCTGCACCTACGAAGTCCGGGCAGTGGGGTCTGGGCTGTGCACTGGGGGCAAGAGCAAGGAGCGTGTCAGGTCTCGGTCACAGCCACCGAGTCTGCTGGTCACCACCTGGAAAGATGGCCCCGAATTGCTCCTTCTGGCAAGGCCTGGAAGGCAAGGGGCTGGAATGAGACCATTCCCAAGGCTCTTGATTTCCCTTCCACCAGAGCAGGGCTCTTTCCATCTGCTGCCTCCACCGAGCTGCCCTGCCTTGTCCGTCTGGTGGCATCTGTCTGGTCTATTGGCCCCAGCCTAGCACGCAGCCTTTTCTAGCTGCGGTTCCCCTGTGAGCTTGAGTGGACGTCGACGGGTCCCTCGGCCTCCTCCACCAGGAGGTGCGCCCGGGTCACTGCTGCGACCTGCATCCACACAGTCCGGCCCCCCAAAGATGCTCACCAAGTATGCCTTGCGGGGACGGTCGCCAAAAGACCCGCAGCCAGACCTCAGGGCCACAGCCTTGCTTCATGCTACTGTGGGGGACACCCAGGGCTTCCACAGCAGACGGGGGGATGTGGCTGCTTGGGGCCGTGGCTGCCTTTGAGGGTGCTGCTTGGGGCCACCTCCCAGGCCCACTCCACCCAGGCGTGCTCCCTGCTCTGATTATTCCCTCCCCCAGAGATACGGAGACCAGATTTACTAGCGGGGGGCCACCATAGACACACTTGCCCTAAGTATGTTGGGGTCCAGGACAAGAGTCCACACAGAGGCCCACGTGCCATCGCTCTAAATATCTCAAGATTAACATCAAGCTTACCAGCCATGACCTAGAGTCCATTGACGGACCCTCTAGAGAATGGAACCCAGGCCAGGGGCCTTCACTGCCCAGTTCTAAGGGTACTTTCTTGTCCTCAAAACCAGACCAGGTCTTGTGCTCTGTGTCCTTTGAACTGTCACTCATGTACAGCTGCTAGGAAACTTCGCTGAGGCTATTCGCTTACCTGGCACCCATTCTACCAAGGGTGATGTTGAAAACGTTTCGCCACCGTGTGGTATAGGTAATGACCAATACCGACCACGGTCAGGCCAATGCTGAGCTGGGGTTCTGGAGGCCGTCTCCTGGGCCAGGCATTGACCCTTCTGTTGTTGGGTCGGGGGGGGACGGAGGAGGATTCTGGGCCACAAGGAGGGACACTGGGGGCGAGCCTTGGGGAAGGGGCCATTTATCTATCAGTATGGAGAAATTTCCAGATTTTAACAACAGTGCTGGTGTACCCGTGAATATTAACTCTGTATTCTTCCCTTCTTCCTTGGATTTTATTAGGGCCAGCACTGTGCCCAGCTAAAAGACTACATCCCCAGCTTTGCTTGAAGCTTAGGGGGGAGGCAGGTAAGTACAAGTCTTCAGAAAGGCTTATTCAGTTGGGAGGAGTTCCCTTTGCCCCTGTCCTTCCCCTTCTTCCTAAACCTGTCCTGCCTGGAATGATGATGGGTGGAGCCCAGCAGCCATCTTGTGACCTTGAGGATGGAAGCCCCATGTTAAAGAAAGCAAAGCAGAAATATAGAAGGAGCCTGAGGTCCTGCAGGCAGGACTGGGAGCCCCTTCTTGTTCACCCCCGGTGGGGCGGGGAAGTGCCTGGGACGTCCCCAGAGGTGGGGCATTGTCGGGCTTTTACAGATCTCACCGCACCTCACTGGCAACTGGGCAGGGATCTACCTCCAGAAAAGCGGGGTGTGTGTGTGTGTGTGTGTGTGTGTGTGTCAGAAAGGAGTCTTAAAAATCACCTGTTACTCTTGAGAGAAAAACCCAGAACAGTAGGCAGTGGGGCTATGGGTCGGGGGAGGAGGGGGGAGGAGGGGAGCTGTGAAGCAGGTAGCAGGTAGCCTTCTGCCCTTCAAGCTCAGAGAATGAAAATGAAAATCTCTGGGCATGGGGGGGGCCAGGGAGGGACCGGTCTCTGAGGCGGGGGTCTTCCAAGAGACCTGAAAAGGTGCTCGGTTTCCCCAGGCTCCGAGGCCGCTGTGTCCTCTGCCCAGCACACTTGTTCTCCGGAAGCCTGAAAGCCCAGCTGACCTCTGAGGGCGGCTGCAGCAGGAAAAACGTTTTCTGAGGCAGTTTTATGGTCCCAAAGTTCTCTAGTGGACACTGGTCAAGGCCCAGCATGGGGGTCCTCCCTTCTTGGCCCTCTCTGCCAGACTCACTTTCATTCCTGGTGTATTTGGAAGGGAGGGACAACTGTCCAGAAGCCCGAAGCCCTCGCCTTCCGGGGGATCTCCCCAAATTCTACATTCCCTGGTTTTCTCTTCAGGGGCCAGGGCCTCTCATTTCCTCTCCCCTCCAACTGCCCAGGGACTTGCAGAGGTGAAGCGCAGCCTCTGACAACCTCAGAGAGAGCCTGCCCTTGGCAAAATGGCTTCCTGGGCACTAGAGAAAGAGCACGGAGGAAGACGCAAGGCTGGAACAGAGCCTGCGGGCTTAGGCCGCCTCCGACGGCCCCTCCGTGTCCCTGACTCCCCTTGGGAGAGTGTGACCCACCAGGTCCTCCTGAGGAGCCCCCCGCGCCTCCCCCTTCACAGGCTCCCAGGCGGAAGAGATGGAAAGCAGACCCTCCTGAATGTTTAACTTCAGCGGAGATGATAATAACTTTCCCATGGACGCAACTGTATCCTTTCCCTGTGTTCCTTCGGGGCTCCAGAAACTCCATACGGTTCTCATTTGGAGCTCGTTCCTGAGGAGGCCTCATTTCCTCGCCACACACCCCTGATGTGGTCAGGGTCTCCCTCCCACAGCCCGGGTGGGGCGGCGTGGGCAGGGGGGCTTCCCTGAGCTTTTCTCTGATGGCTGCCCCCCCCTTTGTCTGGCCTGGCCTCACCAGACCCCTCTCTTGGCCTCTGCCCTTTCCCTAACCCTTAGCCCCCGACGCCTCAGGCCCTTTCAGTTTCTGCTCCCCGCGCCCCGGGGGCCGTGGTCAGGGCTGGGCTGTTCCCCAGGCAGGAGGGCCCTTTCTAGAAGCTTCTCCCACTCAGCCTGGGGGGGCCTGTGGGATGACTCTGGGGGAGGGGGGGTGGTCACCGTTAGCACTGTAGCCTATGTGAGTGGCGCCCCCTGCAGTTATCAGACAAACGCCCCTGCCCATAGGCCCTAAGGAGAGAGCAGTTCCAGAGCCCTTTCCAGCTGGGAAAAGACCCCAGCCCCCTGTTGCCAGAAAGCTCTGCTCCCCAAACTCTTTCTACCGCACACCTCCTATCACTTTGATCTCATCAGGAAGCCCAGAGGAGCTGAGAAGAGGAAAGGGAGGAGCAATGCACTCTCACATTGGCTGTAGTTTTGTTGTTGTTGTTGTTAACATGTTCACATTCCTGGCATCTCTCAAGCTTCAAAGCACCCCCGCGGGGGCGCCAGGGCAGGGGGTTGTTATGGGCCTCTGACAAAATGGGTGAGGATGTTGGACCCAGATCGGGGCCACTGAGGTCCGGGTCCCCCGTTTCAGGTCTCCGAGGGCAGGAGGGGAGGGGAGTGGGGGCGAGCAGGCCGTGGCTTAGTAGTGAGGCCCGAGGCTCCCAGGGTCCTGCTCCAGCGTCTGCTCATCGGAGAGCAGACGCCTCCGTGTGCCTCCGTCTCCTCGGCTGTCAAATGGGCACACGGAGCCTGGGTTAGTAAGAACGGCTCCGGGCACGAAGAAGGAGCGGTGGCGCCCAAGGGCAGGTCCCTGAGATCCGGCTTCTCCCTCCCTGGCCCCGCAGCCTGTCTCCACAACTCCCACAGTGCGAGATCTCCGAGGACAGAAGTCCCGCGGATGTCCCCGCTCTGGCCTCGGCAGCTGGCTTCCACTTCCTTGTTTTCCATGCCAGGTTCTGAGGTCACGGCCCAGAGGTGTCCACAGCCCGGGGCCCCAGTGTCTGGCTTCGGGCTTGGGGATCCCAGGAGCCCACCTGGCCCTCAAAGGCTGGTCCTTCGGGGCAGGTTCTTTTGTGTCAGGCTGGACTGGGGATAAATAGGTGTGATTAGGAGATCAAAGCGCTTACCACGGGTTTGGCCGGAGGGGGCCCTTTGATCTGCCCATCCCTTTGCCTCCCCCCCACCCCCCAAGCCCTGGAGTCCCGGCAACTCCGAAATCTCCCCGCTTTCATTCTTGTCTTATCAAGCTGCTGCCTCAGCTCCCCGCACCGGGCGCGTCTCGCCTGTTGAGGAGGAGCTGGGTTTTCCCTCCAGGTTGTTTACTAAATCACCAGTTCGAAGCCGTAGGCAGGGCGCTGCAGCAGGCCTGCGAAACCCGAGCGGTTTCATTTTGAGCCTCGGTTGCAAAACCTGAAATCTTGATCTGCTTGTAAATGATGGGCGGGTGAATCACGCCTGCCTCTCGGGGTATCTAATTAGATGCAGGTCCTGCCTGGTCTCCCAGAACTTGGCCCAGCGCAGGGAGGGATCGTTCTGAGTCTTCTTTCTTGTTCCTTTGAAAAGGATAGAAATTCCTGTGACTGCTTATTGCAGTGGACCTGTGGAATTTTCCTCCAAACCTGACTGATGGCTCCTACCGATCGTCATCGTGGCCCAGAACGCAGCCTCTGCCACCTTGGGGCACCTCGGCAGGCTCTTCAGGCTGCGAGGACCCCAGACTAGAAGAGAGGTGGGTGGTTGAGGGGGCGAGGTGTCATCCAGCCCTCCGGGCACATTCCAGGACAGGCCGCCAACACAGGCTGACAGGGGTGGGGGGCCTCTGCTGGCCTGCCCCTGGGGCTCAAGCCCTGCTCACAGCTTGATGATGTGCAGGGGCAAGGGGGTGTCTGTGCGGAGAGAATGTTCTGGTGACATGGAAGCAGCTGCAGGGGCCCTGGGGGAGCATTTCTGGAAGACCCTCCAGGGGAGAAGGGAGATCACTTGGACAAATTGGTGGCTCTGGCTACGTTTATGCTTTTACCTGCAGGAGGACGGGCCTTGGGGAGGCCTGCTTTTCCTAATCCAAGTGGGGTTGACAACCTGGGTTTATTTATTCAACAAATATTTAGTAAGTGCCTGCCATGTGCTTGCTAGGAGCTGGTCTAGGCACCGGGGATGTATCAGTGAGCCAGATGGACCGGAGGTTCTACCTCTTGGGGAGTTTGTGTTCCCAGGAATGGGGGAAGACAAACAATAAATATAACCACCGAGAGAATGTTATCTTATCTCTTAAAAAGGTGAGGAGCACTATGGGAAAATGTAAAAGGGGAAGAGAAGCTCGATGGGCAGTAGGAGATGGGGTGGGAGCTGGACTCAGCAAGGTGGGGGACGGACGCAGATGAGGTCACCCCCCCCAATCTCTCTGGCCTGAGGAATTATCTCGAGCTGGCTCGAGATAATTCGAGATAAAGGCTCAAATTATTTTTAAGGGAACGGCAGACACAGAAGCTCTGAAAAGCTACCCTCCCGAAAGAGACATTTCCATGTACAAGGGAACTCTCCGTTTTTGCAAGGGTGGCTCCCTCTCTGGACCGGGAAGAGAAGAAATGACCAAATCTCTAGCAACTCTGATCAGTGGAGGAGGCCCTGACCTAAATCTGCATCACAACCTTAACACTTGTTGCTTGTGCTTTTCCGGTAACCTCCCGGAGCCGGCCTTCCCCTCCCCCAACATCTTCTTCGGGCTTTGGCTGGAGATGGTATTTAAAGGGGGTGGCTTCAGCCAGCTTGGAGTTAGTCAGGTTTTGTTTGGTTTTGGTTTTGGGGTTTGTTTTTTTTTTGGTCTCTCCCATATATACAGGAGCTGGACGTGTTATTAAATGACTTGTTTTTCTCCTCTTAATCTGTCTTTTGTTACGGGAGCGTCTCAGCCTAGAAGGGTAAAGGGAAAAGTATTTTTTCTCCCCTACAGGGGTCAGGAAGGCCTCATCAAGAAGGTGACATTGGAGCAAAGGCTCAAAGGAGGTGAAAGAGTAGGCCGGGCAATTTTCTAGGGAAAGAAACCTCCTGGGGCGCCTGGGTGGCTCAGTCGGTTAAGCATCTGCCTTCAGCTCAGGTCATGATCTCCAGATCCTGGGATCGAGCCTGGCCTTGGGCTCCCAGCTCAGCGGGGAGTCTGCTTCTCCCTCTCCCTCTGCTGCTCCCCCTGCTTGTGTTCTGTCTTTCTCTCTCTCAAATGAATACATAAAATCTTTAAAAAGAAATTAAAAAAAAAAAAAAGAAAGAAAGAAACTTCCTGTGAAAGGGACCAGCCAGTGCAAAGGTCCTGAGGCAGGATCACCTGCAGTATTCCAGGAGTAGCAAGGAGGCCAGTGTGGTTGGGGCCAAGGGAGGGAGAAAATAGCATATGAAGGCTGAGAAATAAGGAACGGGGCAGATTCTTGTACCTTCTTGGAGGCCATTGTCAGGACCTTGGTTTTTTTCTTTGAGTAAAATGGGGAGCCACTGCAGGGTTTTGAGCAAAGGAGTGACTCAGGTTTTAAAAGTATCACCCTTTTCAATACCGACTTTCCGAAATTCTCATGCAGAATAAAAAGGTAATAAGCAACATTAAATTTCAGTATCGATTTTCTAATGTGTGCTAAGCATTGTACATTGCAGTTGTTAGGGATGTAGCAGGATCAGGGCACCTGGGTGGCTCAGTCGGCTAAGTGTCTGCCTTCAGCTCAGGTCATGATCCCAAGGGTCTTGGGATCGAGCCCTGCATCAGGCTCTCTGCTCAGCATGCCCTTCCCCTCTGCTCGTGCTCTGTCTCTCAAAAAAAAAAAAAAAGGAATGTATCAGGATCTTCAAGAAAGAATTCACTGTTGCATGTGGTAGGGGGAGGAGGGTCCTGTTAGAAGAAACAAAGTCAATTACAACACCAAGTGAAGAAGCACAGAGGTGATGGGAGGAGTCTAGGAAGGCTTCTGGAAGTGATGTTGGAACTGGGTTCTAAAGGCCGAATAGGAGTTTTCCAGGTTGGCCAAAGGAGGAAGGGTCATTTCAGCAGAGGAAACAACCTGTGGAAAGGAACAGAGGCTTGAAAGAGCAGAGAACTATAAAGAATTCAGGAATGAGTGGACATGGTTCTGTGGAAGGTGCCAGGGGGAATGAGCTAACGTGAAGTTGAAGAGAGAAAGGAGATGGGGAAGCAGAATGAAGGAGAAAAAAAAATGCCCATCTTTTTTTTTTCCCATGGCAGTTGAAGATGGGTTCTCTGCCCAGGCTTCACATGGCAACAACAGAAATATCTGGTTTCTGAGACTTTTCCTAGTTTCCAGAAGGAGACCCTGAGTGCAAGGAGTTCATCTGGAAGGTGATCCCGGGAGGCACCAGCAAAAGCATAGGGGAATGAGACAGAGAAGGGAAGGAAAGCAGTAGAGGGTGCGTGAATAAGCAGATGGGAAATCACCTCAGTCCTGCCAGGCCCTCTGGGAGTAAGCGTCACATTTACCCAAGGGGCGAGGGAGCTGGGGGATTTATTCTCCAGTCCCATCAGTCATTAGTTAAGGGTTGTCCCTAGGGGTGGTAACTCCTTGGCCCTCCCAGCCTTTCCTGCAGCCAGGGGGAAATACCCAGGCAAAGAGCTGGGGGTGTGAAAGATGAGTACTGAGGGCAAATGCACATGCACCCACCACATCTGTTACAACTGTATGCGTTTCTCCAGCTCTTCAGCAACTGACTAGATCTGCACCACTGTGCGGGAGAGGCCTTGAGCCTAGCTGTGGCCAAGATGGATGCTGACATGGATGGAGTCGGAGACAGACCAGGCCCAGGCCCACACCTGGGCATTCTGGGTACCATCTTGCTACAGTCCCCATGAAGTAGGCTCAGGGGTAAAAGGAGAGAGGGATGAGGAAGGACCCGCCAGGACACTCGCTTGGAGGTCAGGGGTAGTAGGAGAGTTTGCAGTGCTGAGTTTTGTCCCAGTATCGACAATCTCTCTTGTTTTTATTGTGGTAAAATATACCTAAGTAAGATTTATCATGTTAACCATCTTTAAGTATACCATTCAGTAGCATTAAGTACATTCACACTGTTGTGCCGTCATCACCACTATTTCCAGAACTTCTTCATCATCCCCAACGTAAAGTCCACCCATCAAACAATAACTCCCACTCCCTGCCAGCCGATGGTAGCCTCTCATCGACTTCCCGTCTCTATGAGTTTGCCTATTCTGAGTACCTCATATGAGTACAATCATAACACTACTTGTCTTCTGTTGTCTGACGTCTTTCGTTTAGCAGAATGTCTTCAAGGTTCATCCCTGTTGGAGCCTGTGTCAGAGTTTCAGTCCTTTATAAGGCTGGGTAATATTCCTTTGTATGGGCAGACCGCTTTTTGTTTATCCATTCATCCATCAATGGCCATTTGGGTCGCCTCCCCTTTTTGCCTGTTGTGAATAAAGCTGCTATGTACGTGGGGGTGCAACTATCTGTTGGAGCCTCTGTGTGTGATTCTTTGGGGTCTATACCTGGGAGTGGAATTGCTGGGTCATGTGGTAATTCGATGTTTAACTTCTTTTTTTTTTTTTTTAAAGATTTTATTTATTATTTATTTGAGAGAGAGAGAATGAGAGATAGCACGAGAGGGAACAGCGTCAGAGGGAGAAGCAGACTCCCTGCTGAGCAGGGAATCCGATGTGGGACTCGATCCTGGGACTCTAGGATCATGACCTGAGCCAAACGCAGTCGCTTAACCAACTGAGCCACCCAGGCGCCCTCGATGTTTAACTTCTTGAGGAACGTCCATACTGTTTTCTGCAGTGGCTCTGCCGTTTTACACCACCTCCAGCAATACACGAGAAATCTCTCCATGCCAGGTGCTGGGGTGGAGATGGAATGAGGACCACTCTCCATATGGAGGAGTTGCGGTGGGGTCATGGCGGGGTCAAGTGAGGACACACCCAGACTTAGCACGGTAAGGCCTAGTGACAGGGGAGGGGACCCTTTTGGTCTCCTAGCATCCAGTTCATTCTACCACCGCTGCATCACTTCAGTTGGACTAAGAGAGCTAGAGGAACGTAGGTTTGAGTCCTGCCTTTACCGTGGCCATGTGACCTCAGAACAAAGGATTTCCCTTTCCTGAGCCTCATTTCCTTTGTACAAACAAATGGGAAGAGTAGTAGGGTGGGGTGAGCATGCAAGGAGGTATTGAAAGTCCAGTGGTGAGCACGGGGCCTGGCCGATGGCGTTTGCTCAATCAGTGGGTGCCATTGTCATTATGATTCATTTCTGGGGAATCCTCTGAGTGTGAACATCTAGATGGCAACTTACACACCTAAAGTCGAGGTTAAGAGCCTACTCCGTGCCCACTGCTGTGCTAGCATTTGGGGATGGAGCGTTGCAGTGGGCCCCACGATACACTGGCCAGATTGCCCTTCCAGAAAGCACTTGCTGTCCCAGTTTGTGGGGCACTTTCAGGGGTACCCTCTGGCTGTCAGCACCTTCAGGGGCTGCCTCAGCTACAGAGAGAGTGCCTTGGTCCAAGTCATGGCCTTTCAGTGACCTTTAAATATGAGGGTATAAAGATCTAGTTCCCTGGGCTCACCTCTGGACAACTCTGTGGCAGGCTGAATAATGCCCCCAACCTCCCCAGATGTCCACATCCTCGTTCCGGGAACCTGTGAATATGTTTGTCACCTTATGTGGCAAAAGGGACTCTGCAGATGTGCTTAAACTAAGGATCTTCAGTTGGGGAGATTATCCTAGATTATCTGGGCCCGATGTAATCACAAGGGGCCTTATAAGAGGGGCAGGAGGATCAGTCACAGAAGATGTGACAAGGGAACCAGAGGTCAGAGTGAAGTGCCTGCTGCCTCTGAAGAGGGAGGGAGGGGCCAAGAGCCAGGGAATGCAGGTAGCTTCCGGAAGCTAGAAAAAAACCAAGTGAACAGATTCTCCTCTGAGGCCTCCAGAAGGAATGCAGTCCTGCTGACGTGTTGATTTTAGATATCCGACCTCCAGAACTGTAAGAGAATAAACTTCTGGTGTTGGAAGGCAGTAAAGCCGATGGTGATTTCCTCCGGAAGCAATAGGAATGATGCAGTTCTGAGGGTGGGTCCAGCTCCAGGGCTCCCCCGGGGCCTGGGGACAGAGCCACGGAGGCTGCCGTGCCTCCCTCTGCCCCATCTCGCTCCCCGATTCCCTCCGGCAGCGGTCAGTGCCATGAGCACCTGAATGAACACCCTGCACCTTGAGCTCCACCTCAGAGTCTGCCTCCTGGGGAACCCGACCTGCTACACAGTCGCCATGTATTTATTATAAGGCTTTGTTAATGAACAATTTCAAACAGACACAGAAGTAGTAAGAACAGCATAACCATCCCGCATGATCCCACCGCCCAGCCGGAAACTGTGGCCAACTCGTGGCCAATCTGCCTTGATCTATATGGGAATGGTAGCTGAAATCGGGAGAAGCAGGGCTCCCCCCGAGACCTTCCCAGTCTAGGTGGGGAGTTTAGATGGTGTAGACATCTCTGAAGCCAAGAGAACCCCTGGCAGCAGACCCCGCGTCCCCAAGCGTGGGGTCAAGGGCGCAGAGAAGCAGCGTTGGGGAAAGACAGGAAAGGAGAGAGCTAACCAGAAGACAAAGAACTGATGGGGCAGACTATGTCACAAAAGGGTGGGTCCTAGGGTCACAGGCAAACTTGTCTAAAGGGTCCGAAGTCCAAGGCAGGAGGCAGGTGATAGGAAAACGGACATCGGCAGGTAGCAGTTGAATAGAGTAGGCTACCACTTGCCTTTGTTTGTTTCTTTTTTCTTTTTTCTTTTTTTTTTTAGCCGGCTCATATGCCCATCCTGGGGCTCGAGCTCTTGACCCAGGGATCAAAGAGTCCCTTGCTCTACCAATGGAGCCAGCCAGGTGCCCCCACCTGCCTTTGTTTCATTCCATTGTCTTTCTAATGTTTGTTTAAATAGGCCCCCTCCTGCTCATACATGACTATTAATAATAGTGATGCTAGAATCATGCCAACTGCTGAGCTAAGCACTTCCCACAGGTGATCTCACCGGTCTGCCCAGCAACCCCGGGAGGCAGATACTATTTTTATCCCCATTGCACTGAGACTCAGTGAAGTAAGGCCACTTGGCCAAGGTCCCATGGATGGTGTATTAGCTTCCTGGGGCAGCTGTAACAAGTTACCACACACGGGGGCCTTACGATGACAGAAATAGATCGTCTCTCAGTTCTGGAGGCCAGCGGTCTGAAATCGAGGTGTCAGGCAGGGCTGTGCTCCCTCGGAAGTTTCTAGGGGAGGATCCCTCCTCGTGTCTTCTGGCTTCTGGTGACTCCCGGTGTTCCTTGGCTTGTGGCCGCATCCCTCCAATCTTGGCCTCTGACGTCACATCACCTTTTCTCTCCATGTGTGTCCCTCCTCCCTGTGTCTCCTACGAAGACACTCGTCATTGGATCCAGGGGCCACTTGGAACATTCAGGATGATCTCTCAAGATTAATTACATCTGCAAAGACCCTTTTCCCAAATAAGCTCACATTTCCAGGTTCCAGGGCTTAGGACGTAGGCATAGCTTTTTGGAGGCCACCATCCACCTTGCTACAGATGGGAAGAGGGGGACCAGGGGTCTGAACCTAAGAAAGAGGATCTGCTGGGGTGCCTGGGTGGCTCAGTTGTTAAGCGTCTGCCTTCGGCTCAGGTCATGATCCCAGGGTCCTGGGTTCGAGCCCCGCATCGGGCTCCCTGCTCTGCGGGAAGCCTGCTTCTCCCTCTCCCACTCCCCCTGCTTGTGTTCCCTCTCTCGCTGTGTCTCTCTCTGTCAAATAAATAGATAAAATCTTTAAAAAAAAAAGAAAGGATCTGTTGTCTGCAGAATGTGAGGCAATTTTGCCAGGAAGAGCTGGAGCGGCAGGAAGCTCCTTGTGCTGGTTTTACAATGTGCCACAGGCTCTTTGACACTCCTCCCACTACAAGGTGACGTCACTGACCCCCCCAAATCTGGGCGGGCTTGTGACTCATTTGTCACCAAAAGAGTATGACGAAGTGGTGCTGCGTGACTTCCAGTGGTGCATCAGAAAAGGCAATGCAGCATTTGACTTCTTTAAAAAAAAAAAAAAGATTTTATTTATTTGAAAGAGGGTGCGCACGGGCGGGGGTGGGGGGCGGGGGAGCACAAGCAGGGGGAGGGGCAGACTCCCCACTGAGCACGGAGCCTGACAACTTGGGGCTCGATTCCAGGACCCCGGGATCACGACCTGAGCCAAAGGCAGACGCTTAACCCACTGAGCCACCCAGGCATCCTCAGCATCTGCCCTTTTTACGCCATTGGCCTTGGGAGCTCTGAGCTGCCCTGTGGGCCATCTCATTGCCCTGAGGCTGCCAGGCTGGGAGGAAGCCCAGGCCAGGGGAGAAGTCCCATGTAGGTGTGTCTTGATCAGTAGCTGTAGCTGAAACAGCATCCCCTACCTCCAGATGATTCCAGCCCCCCCCCTCCACCAGCCCCCGGCTGTCCGGTCACCCCCGGCCACGGAGCCTTCCCAGCTGAGGCCCCAGAAAATCCGGGAGCAGAGACAAGCTGTCCCTGCCGTCCCCTGTGAATTCCTGCCGCACAGAATCGAAGCATTAGAACACGGCTGTTTGATGCCACTACGTTTTGGGGAGGGGTGTCACACAACAGTAGTGATCAGGACACCCCTTCGTGTCTAGAAAAAGCCCCAAATCGGGGGGGGGGATGGTTAGTAGTTCCTGAGAAATAGGTCTGACTCAGAGAGACAAAGAAAACATGTCCTGTCTGAACAAGCACACAGCCCCCACCCCCATTCCCAGTGGTTCCCTGATGAGAGGTGAGGTGGGGGGCGGGGGGCACAGAAAATGGAAGCAGCTCCTCGGGTGGCCAGAGACCATCCCTCCCCAAAGCCCACATGCAGACAGAGCCATGCGGCCTGAGGCTGCAGCCAGGCCTCCGCCAGCCTCCTGTCTCTCCAGCCCCCACCCCCTGCCAGAGCAGGGCTCCTGAGCACGGCCATGGCCATGACCACTTCCCACGCAGCTGCTGCAGACCGCACGCCCCAGGGCCCGTCCCTCCCCAGGTCCTGGCCACCAGACTGACCTGCCCTGGGGCCCAGCCTGCCCTACCCCACGGGGGGACCGCCAGGGACTCCAGTCCCGCCTCTGCCAGGACCCTGGGGTCCGCCTGCAGCCCCCGCCACCAGTTACTGCGCAGCCCCATTCATTTGCTGGATTGGATCTTTGGATTTTGTCATTTGCTATGCGGGGTTTTCTTTCTGACTAATTTGTTTACCAGGTTTAATTCTTCAATCATGTTTTCATTTTAAGAGATTTCAGGGTAATTACGAACTTTGAATAAATCCATCTGAGGCACCGAAGTGCTCTCAGCTCAGCTCGGCAAGGGCCTGCCCTTCCACCCGCTATGCTTGAGATCTGGTGTGAATAGGACCTCTCCTGCCCGCCCCCACCCCAGCTCCTGCAATTGAAAACAGCTGGGCCTCCAGGAGCCAAGGTCAGGATTGGAGAAAAAGCCACAACTGAAAACCACACTGGGGTGGGGGGTGGGGGTGAAATCAGGCCTGCCAGGATCCGGCCCCTCCCCACCCGTTTCACCCACGCTGCTCCCCAGCCCGAGGCTGGGTGGCCCCAGCATTGCCAGCTGAGCATTTATCAAAGAAGGGTGCAGGGGTACCTGGGAGAGGACCAGACTCCGGGAACAGAGGCTGGGGCTCTGGTTCCCGTCCCACAGGCTCTGAGCCATGAGGCCATGGGCAAAGTTTCTGAGCCCTCTGGAGTAAAGTAGAAATATATTGAGGATGAAGGGGACCCTGGGTGGTGCAGTCGGTTGAACTAGGATTCTTGGTTTCAGCTCTGGTCCTGATCTCAGGGTTGTGAGATCAAGCCCTCCATCGGGCTCGTACTCAGCTAGGAGTCGGCTTGAGATTCTCTCTCTTCCTCTCCCTCTGTGATCTCTCTCACGCCCTTATTTATTTATTTTAGAGAGGGAGCAAGAGAGATCACAGAGGGAGAGGAAGAAGCAGACTGGCTGATGAGCAGACAGCCCGATGTGGGGCTCGATTCCAGGACCCCGAGATCATGACTTGAGCTGAAGGCCAAGGCTTAACCGACTGAGCCACCCAGATGCCCCTAAAATAAATAAAGCTTTCTAAAAACTAAATAAAAACTAAAAAAAAAGAGAAATATATTGAGGATGATGAGGACAGCTCCCATTCCCTCCACTTTGCAAGCTTGTCACAAAGGAGCTGGGGGGGGGCGGTGCTGGGTGCATTTTCTAAGCCGGATCACATGACACAGTTGAAAGGCGGTAGGATTGTGGAACAAAGTCTCTTGGTCGCATCAGTGGGGTCACACTGACAGGCTGGGGCAACACCCGAACAACTGATACAAAGGCAAGGAGTACCACCAGGCACCTAGATGTCTTGACTCCCTCACCATTTCTCAGCCAGTGCGTCCTGGCTCCTGGGTGTGCTGAGATGGTCATGTCTATGGAGTGTGTGAGCGAATGAACTGGGACTCCGAATCCCAGTTCCGGCCTCAGTACCTTATCAACGCCACACAGGGGAGGCTGCTCTGTCCTGCATCTTATCAGCATCAACAAATTAGGGTTGCCTAATTTGCATATCCGTATCAAACCTACAGCCAGCCCGGGGTGGGTGGGGAATGCAGTGTGCGCACTAATCGTAACTAGAATCAATGGATTAGGTTTAGCTAATTTACATGCAGCCAATCACAGCCGAGGCATGAACAGCAAAGCTGCTTGGGGGAACCTATCACATGAAGGGAATTCTCCACCGCAGAGTGTAAGCCCCTGAGCTTCGGGAGCTGGAAGGCACTTGCTCCCAGCTCAGGGGAGAGGCCGTGTGGGGACCCCAGACTTGCCCTGACAGGAACCCGGCGCTGGGGACAGCGTAAGCAGCCGAGGGTAAGAGGGACGGAGTGGCCATACTGTCTTAGTTTGGGTTCTCCTAGAAGCAAGCCAAGACAAAGATTGGAGAGCACAAGGGACCGGGGGTATGCAGGAAGACAGCTAATAAAGGCTGCATGATCAGACCAGGTAGCTCTGTGGGCAACTGTTAGCTGAATTGTGTCCCTTGCAAATTCATACGTTGAAGTTCTAACCCCTAGGACCTCCGAATATGACTGTATTTGGAGATGGTATCTATAAAGAGGTAATGAAGTTAAAATGAGGTCATCAGGGCGGCCCCTTATCCACTCTTACTGGTGTCCCCATAAGGAGAGGAGATTAGGACACGGACCCGCCCAGAGGGAAGACCGTGCGAGGACACAGGGAGAAGGTGGCTGTCTGCAAACCAAGGAGAGAGGCCTCAGGGAGAACCAACCCTGCTGACACTTTGGTCTGGGGCTTCCAGCCTCCAGACTGTGGGAAAGTAAGTTTCTCTTGTTTAAGCCCCACTCCCCCCCCCCCCCCCCCCCACCCCCAGTCTGTGGTACTTTGTTATGGCAGCTCGAGCAACAGTCATTTCCATCGAGGGGACAGTGTGGAACCCCGGCTCCCAAGCTCTCCCCACTGAGAGATGAGGCTGGCGTATTTATCTATCACCTTGTGTTCGTCCTTAACTAGGGGCTATTCCCAGGGAGGGGCATTAATCCCCACCCGTCAGTCGGCCACAGGGGCAGGCAGAGCTGCTTGGGTGACCAGCGGAAGCCCCCAGGTGAAGAAATTCAGGGACTGCCATTTGAAATTTGGGTCTAGAAGCATTGGGTCGTAAGAGGGAGGGTACTGTGGGTGGTAACAATGGTCGTACGTGCCCCACAGGCCTATGACACCAATATTGGACTCTCCTAGGACCGTGGCCTTTAACCTCTACCCCAAAGAAATGTGCGTGTGTGTGTCTGTGCGTATTGTGGGCACACTCACAGGAAGGTTTAATCTAGATAGAATACATTACTTTTATGTTGGATAATCCTGCGTAATGATGTATGACCCTCTAATGAATATAATTTGCAAAGGTTACCTCTGGTTAGTTTCTCTGCCAAAGCCAGTGGGGTGAACGGAATGTGTAACATGGCTCACCGTGGTCTTGGACCCCCGTAGCTTTGGCGGCCTCCCTAATGGGGGCCTGGAGGAGCTCAGTGCCTCTTGCTAATTTTATTTATTTATCTTTTTTTTTTAAGATTCTATTTATTTATTTGACAGAGAGAGACACAGCGAGAGAGGGAACACAAGCAGGGGGAGTGGGAGAGGGAGAAGCAGGCTTCCCGCGGAGCAGGGAGCCCGATGTGGGGCTCGATCCCAGGACCCTGGGACCATGACCTGAGCCGAAGGCAGATGCTTGACGACTGAGCCACCCAGGCGCCACCTACCTCTTGCTAATTTTAGACTCGTATTCCGGGCACAGCTAGGGTGAGGGTGCTTTGAGTCAGACTTCTTGATTTCAAGCAACTGAAACCAATGATAGCCAACTTCAATAGGAAAGAGATTTCTGGAAGGTATGAGATAGCCCACACTTGGGGGAAGGTAGCAGGACTCATAACTAAAAACACTCTTGGGGGGGGGGACTGACTTGCTAGCACCACCCTCCCCCCCAACACACACACAGCCTCTGTAGGATACTTTACTACAGGACCCTTGACGTTGCCATGAGTGGTGTCATTGTCCCTGCCTCTTTATTATATTTGCTTCAGATTCAAAGTCTTGAGGCCCCCTGGCTGCTGGGGTTGGGAGAGGTTTCAGGGAGAGGAGCTCAGCTCTGAGCTTCTCTAAATGGGGGGGCAGGCCATTTGTTTCCCCCAGTATTAACCCAAACCGGGGGATGCCTCCCAAATGGGTGAGACACTTGTCCTTGCCACATGACACATGGTTAGGTGAAAAGTCCGGGGGGTGGGGTGGGGTGGGATTTATTCCTTGGAGTCCTGGCTTGTTTGCTAAGTGTTGGGCCAGGCTAATGGAGACAGTGGGTGGACTGGACGTCAGTCTGGATGTGGGGTGGGTGCCCTTGACCAGGGATCCCTGTGGGCACCAGGAAGAACAAACAGTGGGGCCAGAAGCAGGAAGACTAAAGGATGCTGGGTGTTCTGCTTAGCTATTACCATATAACAAACCACTCCAGAACAGTGGTTTAAAACCATAACAATCATGTACACTGCTCACAAATCTGGGGCTTGACTGGGCTCAGCCAGGGGTCTCTTAGGTTGCAGTGACTTGGTGGCCAGGCCTGGAGTCATCAAAGACTTCTTCACTCACAGGTCTGATTCTTGGGCTGGGAAGACTCTCACAGCTAGGGGTGGACCAGCTAGGGTCCTCTGGGTCTCCCTCTCTATTTCTAGGTGGCCTCTCCCCATGGCCTTTCCAACATGGCCACTCAGGACAGCAGGACTCCTTATGCATAAGCTCAGGGCTTCCAAGAAAGAGAACCAGACAGAAACTGTATTGCCTTTTATGACCTAGTCTTGGAAATCATGTAGTATCACTTCTGCTGTATTCTATTCGTTCCATGTGAGGCTGGAAGGCCAGCCCATCTTCCAGAGGAAGGGGCTAGATTCCTCCACGTTTTGATGGGAGGACTGTCAAAGAATCTGGGGACGTATTTTGAAACCACTACAGTGAGCTAAGAGATGGCAAGCAGGCACTCGGCTTGACTGTTGGCCTGGACCAACCCATCTTTCTCTCTCGATTTTCTAACTTGGCTGCTCGTTTCCCACGATGCAGAAAGGCCCTGGCTCAAATTCCCGGCAGCCAGTTCGCAACTGCTCACACCCCGTGGGCTGGACCTACCACTCCAGTTAATCCTACTTCATCATTATGCCAAGAGAGCTCATTCCAACTGAAATTTGACTATTGGTTTTTAATTTTGGTGCCATTTTTCATGCTGATGGCTCTTCTGGCTGACAGTGAATTACCCTGGGTGCAAATTAAATACAATAGAATTGCTAATCAGGCCATTAGAATACGCTGACAGGAGGAAATCTACAAGTTGTCAGACCTGGGTGGGCTCTCCCCTTGCCTTTGGGACAGAATTCACTTGACTTCGAAGGGACCCATACGGGGCCTGTCGGAATGTTGGAGATGGACACCTGTAGTCTGTCGGAGGGATTGAGCGAGGCCTGAGATCCTACCCTGGTTCAGCTGGTTCTCTCCGAAGGAAAAATCTCGCCCCAGAGTTTCCCTAGGGATTACTGTCTAACGTTCCATATACTCTTCTCAGGCAAGAAAGTGTCTCGATTCAATTCTCAACCTCCAGGTCTGCAAGGAAGGCACCAAATATCTGGCATAATGAACAATGTTTTCAGATTTCTAAATTTAGAGGGAAGGTGAGAACACACCCAGCGGTTTTCCTCTTGTGTCTAATTCCAAGGGCAGATAGAAAGATTTATCTGTGGAGGACTTAAGGTTGCACATTCAGTCACAGTTTCTTTGTATTTTTTTTTTTTTTCTTTTTGCGATCCCTACAAAAATGACTGAGAGGAAATAGATTCAGAAGCCACTTCCTACGGGTACCAATAGCGATGCCCAGTAGTGGTTTCTGTAAGTCAGGAGGCGTGGGGCCCTCAGAAAAGGGTAGAATGTGGTCTTCCGGGGCGAAGACGCAAGCCCGGACTTGGCGCAGTGATTTTGCCTGGGTTGGGGAGGAGGACTGGTGATGATTTACAAGCGAGACACAGAGCCCAGCGCGTCAGGACCAGCTCACACTTCCTGAGAGCTGCCAAAGCTCTCTGGCCACTTGAAATGCTTGTAACATTTCACCTTCACAACTGCTTCAGACTTTATTTATTTATAAGTAAACTCTGCACCCAACGTGGGGCTCAAACTCATGACCCCGAGATCAAGCGTTGCATCTCCTTCTAACTCAGCCAACCAGGCGCCCCCAAGATAAACTTTCTTACACAAAGTCTGGAGGCAAGCGGGTTAACTAACTGTGGTACGGCGGCTTCGTAATCGATGTAGATTCCCTCTGTCTTGTTATTCTGCCTTCTCCGACTTACGGTCTCTGCCTGGGGTTGCCAGATAAAATATAGGATACCCAGTTAAACTGTAATTTCAGATAAATGATGAATTTTTTTTGTATAAGTATGACCTGTGCCATATTAAATCATTAAATGAAACATTAAAATTAAGTTCTTACTTTTTTAATTAAATAAAAATTAATTTAAAATAAAATATTTTAGGGACGCCCGGGAGGCTCAGTCGGTGAAGCGTCTGCCTTCGGCTCAGGTCGTGATCCCGGGGTCCTGGGATAGCGCCCCGCATCGGGCTCTCTGCTCAGCAGGGAGCCTGCTTCTCCCTCTCCCTCTGCTGTTCCCCCTACTTGTACTCGGTCAAATAAATTTGACAGAGAGAGCGACACAGCGAGAGAGGGAACACAAACAGGGGAAGTGGGAGAGGGAGGAGCAGGCTTCCCGCTGAGCAGGGAGTCCAACGTGGGGCTCGATCCCAGGACCCTGAGATCATGACCTGAGCCAAAGGCAGACGCTTAACGACTGAGCCACCCAGGCGCCCCAAATAAAATAAAATCTTAAAAAAATGTATTTTAATTTGCTCAATTTGGCAACTCTATCTCTGCCTCATGGCTCAAAATGGCTGCTTGCACACCAGCCTTCAGGACCATGCTTCAGGCAGCAGAAGGAAGGAGGGTTGGGGTGCCTGGCTGGCTCAGTTGGTAGAGCTATGTGACTCTTGATCTCAGGGTCGTGAGTTCACTCTTGATCTCGAGGTCATGAGTTCCAGGCCCACATTGGGCATAGAGCCTACTTAAAAAAAAGAAAAAAAGAAAAAAAAAGAGGAAGTTCAAAGAAGTGCTTCCTTGCACTTAAAGACACTTCATGGAAGTCACACCCCAAACCACTGCTCACGTCACATTGGGCACACATGGCTTTTAGGGAGGCTGGGCAATCTGGCTTTTATGCCCAGCCACGGCCTAGCTGACAATCAGAACTTCTGTATTAAAAAGAATGGATATTAGGGGCAACTCAGCATCTGCCACAGCTGGGATTTAAACTCACGTCAGAATGGCTCCCGGGTCTTGGGCTTAATCACTCAGTTGTCTTGACTTCTCCATTTCGTGAAAGAAAGGGTGGGGCAGACACCGTGGGTTTTCCCCACAGCCCTTTTTGGATCCTTCTTACAGTTTCTAGGTGCTGCTTCTCTGACTTCCGTGCCTTTGCGGCTAACAGCCGGCCAGTGAGAGCCTCTTCCGAGGCCGGCCCTGGGACTGCTAGAGGTGCTCTGCCCTCACCTGGAAATTTGGAGTGTGCGAGCCCAGCTCCCTTGCCTGGAGGCAGGAGGAACAACAAAGCGTAATTTGCATGCCAGCGGCCCCGCTGCCCCTCCCCCCCCCCAGGTCAGGCCAGGCCAGGCCCGGCTTCACCTTGCTCTGCTGCTTTCCCCCACTGCCTTAACTGGTCCCTCCTGGAAGCGCTGCCTTCATAAATCACTGGCACACAAATCCTTGTCGCGGTGTCTTAGTGGCCTAAGAGAAGGGTTTACCCTGGAAAGTATAAATAGGAAGTGGGACAGCACTTTTGAAGACAAAGCAGTTCTGTTGTCACACGCCCCTCCTCGAGGAACAGGCCGAAGTGACTCGAAAAGCCCTTGAGTTTGAATTAGGTCACACCCAGCCTTACTGGCAAATGCCTAGCTGTGACAAGTTGCACAAAGTTGGACATTTCAGACGTACTCCAGTCTTCCCCTGAGCTGTAGGTTTTTAAAGAGAATGTGTATTAGTCAGGGTTTGGCCAGGCAAGCACACGGCATTCTCCGTTTTAAATGGAAACGGATTTCATTCTGGAGATGAGGGGCTCATAAAACAGTTGGCTGAGCTGGAAGAGCAAAGGTTTAGGAAAGCCGATACCAACTCTCAGATTTTCTCCGAACTTCCAGAGCATCAGAGAGTGCGGTGAGTGGCGCACCTGCCAGCAAGACCAAGGTAGGTGATTCTCAGGGAAGTGCCTGGCCGTGGCCACAAAAATGTCCACTTGCTGTGCCCTTTGGGTCTGCCTGTTGTTTGGGGACAAGCAGTAATAATTATGGCTTTGGCTTCCCTTTGGCCTTCCAAGTCTTGTGCAAGAACAGGAGATGCTGGTTATCTGTGGGTTCCCTTTTTGCAGATTTGCTGACTCGCTAAAATGTATTCATAACGCCCAAATCAATACTGAACGGTCTGTTCACGGGGATTCATGGATTTGTACCGATGAGTGAGAAACTTGAGTCACCCGGTGCACCTTCTCCCAGCAGAGAGGGCACAAGGCGATACTCCGACATCTTGTTTCTGCTCTCATCCTGTAAACAGGTGTCCTGTTCGTGTCTATTTAGAACTGAGTTTTTGGTTTTTTATTTTTAAAGATTTTATTTATTTATTTGAGCAAGAGAGAGAGAGCGAGAGCAGGGAGGGTCGGAGGGAGAAGCAGACTCCCTGCTGAACAGGGAGCCCAGCACGGGACTCGATCCTGAGACTCCAGGATCATGACCTGACCCGAAGGCAGTCGCCCAACCAACTGAGCCACCCAGGCACCCTTAGAACTATGTTTGTCACATTTTTGTGCTTTTTGTTGGTGACTTTGCTATTTAAAACGGCCCCCAAGTGTAGTGCCAAAGAGGCTGTGATGTGCCTTATGGAGAAGATACGCGTGTTGGATAAGCTTCATTCAGGCCGGAGTTATAGGGCTGTTGGCCATAAATTCAGTGCTAACGAATCAATGATATATATTAAATAAGGTGTCTTTAAACAGAAACACACGTAAAACAAGGTTCTATATTGATCAGTTCTCAAAAATGTTTTGCGCAAAGACTCCGGAACCTAAACCTGTATTTCCACTGGAAGCAATGGGTCAGTATCCACTAACTCGGTGTTCACAGCGACTTGATCGAATATCACTACCATGAGTAATGATAGATTATTGGTAGAATCTAATTAGCAACCCGTTTGGCATGGAATGATGGAAGATGTAGTCCCTAAGCCTCCGGATGCTGCCATACTTGGGAGAGCATTGAAGGGGGAATAGTGTTAAGTAGCTGACAGACAATCCAGGAATCCAGGACAGCATGTTAAACCATTTAATGCTGTAAAAAAAATTTTTTTAACAGTTGCCTTGGGGTTTACAGTAATTAATTAGCATCTACCTTCAAATAATATCCCATTTTAAGACTTTATAAGAGCATACTACCAGTTCCTCGGCCACATCTTACATTTTACCTTTTTGGTTTTTTTTTTTCTTTTTAAGATTTTATTTATTTATTTGTCAGAGACAGAGCGCAAGCAGGGGGAGCGGCAGGCAGAGGGAGAAGCAGGCTCCCCACTGAGCAGGGAGCCCGATGCGGGACTCGATCCCAGGACTCCAGGATCATGACCTGAGCTGAAGGCAGTCGCTTAACCAACTGAGCCACCCAGGCACCCCTAAAGAGGTAATTAAGTTTAAATGACGTGAAGGGATGGAGCCTTAATCCTATCTGACTGGTGTTCTTGTAAGAGGAAGAGACACAAAGGATGTGTGAGCCCAGAGGTAAGGATTCTGGTCACCAATTGCAGTGTATGGGTTTTCCCCCACACCACCAAGCAACTCTTAGACACCAGCTGGGGTCCTGCAGTTCAACTCAATTCTGACACTCTCTGGAGATAGCATTGGATCCCACAGGTGAAGGGCTCTGTCCCACAAAACCGCCCCCACCCCAACTTCAGATGCCGCTCACAAGCCCAGCTGTCACCTGTGTTTCTGGCCAACTGGCTGTAGGTTGGAAGTTCCAACAACGCCCTCCTTGGCTTCAATTCATTTGCTAGAGCTGCTCACAGACCTCGGATGTTTTGCTTACTAGACTGCTGGTTCATTACGGAGGATACTAAGGTATGCAAATCAACAGCCAGATGAAGAGATTAAGCTGAGATCCCCCCAAAAAAGAGCTTCTCTCCTTGTGGAGTTTGGGTCCCCAAACAGTGGCACCTGATGTATTCTGATTGACCGACCTGGAAGTTCTCCAAACCTTGTCCATTTAGGTTTTTCTGAAGGCTTCGTTACATAGGCAAGATGGATTAAATTGGGAGCCATTAACTGTTGATTGACCCTCCAGCCCCTCCGCCCTTGCAGAGGTTGGGGCTGAAGGGGAACTGAAAGTCTCAAGCCTCCAGTCACATGCTTGGGTGCCCTGGCAACCAGCCCCCATCCTTAAGTGGAGTTCCAAAGTCACCTCAGGAACCTAAAAAAGGACACCTTTATGGCCCTCGTGACTTAGAAAACTCCAGTAGTTTTAGGAGCTCTGTGCCAGAAATGGGGATGGAGCTCAAATACCTATTTCTTATTTATAAACCACAGTGTCACAAGAGGAAAGTTCAAGTGTGGACACAGTGAGTGTGGCCTTTGCAAGCCAGGGAGAGAGGCTTCAGGGGAAACCAACGCTGACACACCTTGATCTTGGACTTCCAGCCTCCAGAACCCTGAGGAAATAAATTTCTGCTGCTTAAGCCACCGCCCCCTCCCTCCCCCTCCCCCCATGCCTGCTGCCCCCATCCCCCTGCCCACCCCTGCCCGTGCCCCCTACCCTGCCTTCAGCCCCCTCCCCCCTGCCGCACCTCTTCCCCCCACCACAGACCCCCTTCCCTCTCACCCCCTCCACTGCCCCTCTCCCCCTCTGGTCCCTGCTCCCCTTTCACCCCCTCCCTCTCCTTGCCGCCACGGCCCCCCTCACCCCCTCCCTTCCTCCGCCCCCCCCCCGCGCCCCCTCCGGACCCATGCCCCCTACCCCCCCGCGCCTGCCACCCCCTTACCCCCTCTGCCCCACCCCCTCCCCCACGCCACCCCACCCCTGTCATC
>NW_027397078.1:8810688-8931085 GCF_003265705.2 Callorhinus ursinus | reverse complement strand
GTCTCCCTGCGCCTCCTGCCGCCCCCCTAGCCCCCGCCCCCTAGTCTCCCTGCGCCTCCTGCCACCCCTTTATCCCTCCGCTCCCCTCTCTCCCCCTGGCCCCCCTCCCGCCCCCACCCCCTTCGCCCCCCTGCCTCCTCCTGCCCCGTGCCTCATCCCCGCGCCTGTCGCCCCCCTGCCCCCTCTTGCTCTGTGCCCCCTTCCACCCTGCCCCCACCACCCCCTCCGCCCCCCGCCTCCTCCCTCACCCTGTCCCCCTCCCACGCCACCTCCTTCACCCCCCTGCCCCTTCCCACCCCGTACCCCCTGCCCCCGCCAGCCCTCTGCGCCCCCCTTCACCCCCTCCATCGCCACCCCTCTCTCCCTCTCTGCTTCACCCCCACCCTGTGTGTGGTGTATTCTTACCTCAGCCCAAGTGAACTAATACACCCCCAATGGCAGTTTTGGTAGATTATTTTTTTTTTTTAGAGAGAAACAGCATACAAGGGGGGCAGTTTGGGGAACAGGAGAGGGAGAGAGAGATAAAATCCCTAGCAGGCTCCAAGCTTAGACTAAAGCCCCACATGGGGGCTTGAGCCCACCACCCTGAGATCATGACCTGTGCTAAAAGCAAGAGTCAAGCACTTAACCACTTAAGCAACTGAGCCACCCAGGCACTCTCCACTCCCCCCCCCCTTTTTTTTTTACCGGCAGCATATATTTACTAGACAATTTCAAGTTCTTTTCTAATAAGATAAAGTTCATTATTTTATTCAGGTTACTTGTACCTTTCAGAAAGCTGGGGGGAAGGGGAAGGAACCACAGTGAAAACCATAGTTAATACGGGATAAATGTACTACGAACCATTGTTTTTTTGGGGGGGGCGGGATTAAAGAAAAAAAAACTTTATAATCACCATCCCCCTCACAAGTAAAAGTGGGCGAAAAAAAAAACTTCAGTTTTTAATCTGTCGTTGCTGTGTATCTTCTCATTTAGTAACTACAATTTATTGCGTACTACTAGCCACCCGCCGCCAGGCGAGTACCTATAAGTAAAGTCAAACATCAGGAAGTTCAACGTACTAACAAAAGGAAGCTCAGAAAGATGACTTCTCGAGGGTGGGCGGTGGGCCCAAAGCCAGGCCAGGTCAGGCCGGTTAGTAGAAGCAGACCGTGTGCAGGAAGGCTTTGCCGCTCTTTTCTTCGAACTCCTGCAGCAGCTCGTCGATGTCGTTATCCATGTCGTCAGTGTGTTGAAGGCACTGGCACAGCTCACAGATGAGGAATGCCCCCAGGGTGGCTTCTTCAAGGTTGTCTTGGATATCCACGTTGATCACATGCACCGGCTGGCAGGTTTCTTGCTCTCTCGAAGTCAGCTCTTCCACCACCTGATCGTACACTCTCTCTTCGCAGGTAAGGATCAGATCGAAAACATCCTTACAATTCTGGAACCTTTCCGGGCGGGGCTTGATCCTCTTATTTCTATCCAGCATATGTAAAATGCCATTCTGCGTGTAGAGATCTTTATCCTTCCGAATGAGATCCTTGTACATCTGGTCGTAGGTAGTTTTAAAATCATAAACATTCGGCTTGTCGGGTGCTGGTCCCGGGAGCTTCACGTGGGTTCCCGTTCCAAAGGAACGGACACGGAACCCCCTTTTATTGAGGATGTTGTGCGCCTCCATGCTCCGGTTCTGGTTGCTCGAGCATACCACCGCCACTCGCAGCATCTGCGTTGAATCAGCGGTAGCCATACCAACTGTGACACGACTGATCCCCAACTCCCACCTAACAGTAGTGCTTTTTGCAAGCAAAATGGCGACTGTGGCGTCCGGAAGTCACGACACCAAGGAGGTGGCGTCCCCGACATAGCGCATTGAGATGCGTGTGGCACGGCCGTGCGTGCGTACGGTGTCCTGGTGGCCTTCCGCTCCCACTGGCGTAGTAGTTTCTAAAAAGTAGTTCCCAATGAATTGTTTCTCCCGGTGTTTACACCCCTTGGCAAAATGTCTTTGCAGTGCTCCTTCCATCAGGAAGTAGAATTATTTCTCTACTCTTTTAAGTCTGAGCTGGCCATGGCATTTTTGATAAAAAGAATGTGACTGAGTGCTCCCTTCGGCAGCACATATACTAAAAGAATGTGACCGAAGTCACACGGTTGTGGGGGAGGGTCTGAGTCTAGGGCTCAAGGGACCTTGTGGCTCCCATTTTTGCTTGAGGGAATTTCCAGCTACCGTGTATAGAAGCCGGGGCTATCTGGGCGGGAGAGAGAGACCACTTGGAGGAGAACCAAGCTCCCCAGATATATTAGTGAATCTTGCCAGCACCATGAGAAGACAGAGGTCTAAACATCCTACTCATCCCCCAGCTATTTGAACCACCCCAGGTGAGTCATCAATTGTGTGGGTATTTGGGTTCTCTAGTCTCAGCCAACATGTGGAGCAGAGATGATTCATACACCCACCCCACTTCCCCTTGCCCCAAATTCCTAACCCATAGAGTTGTGAGAAATAAAACAATAGTTGTTTTAGGCTCCTGACTTCGGGGATGGTTTGTTAGGCAGCTATTAGCTAACTGATACAGCAGAGACTTCAGTTGCTCCATGGCATCCCTTCTCCTCTTTGTGCTCTTTTTTTTTTTTTTTTTAAGATTTTTTTATTTATTTGACAGAGAGAGAGAGTACAAGCAGGGGGAGCAGCGGAGGGAGAGGGAGAAGCAGGCTCCCCGCTGAGCAGGGAGCCCAAAGCGGGACTCAATCCCGGGACCCTGAGACCGTGACCTGAGCCGAAGGCAGACACTTAACCGACTGAGCCACCCAGGCACCCCTCCTCTTTGTCCTCTTTGAATGGTTCATTTCTCAGCTAGATACATGGCCACCTAAATAAAAATTACAGTTTTCAACTTTCCTTGCAGGTAGATACAGCTGTAGAATCCTATAATCAAGTTTTGGCCAATGGGATATAAGTAGAAAGGGTACATGCAGCTTCCGGGGTAGCATTTATCTTTGAGGCCTTGATCTTAACAATACGTCAGAGTTTACTGGAGACTCTATTGTAATTGGGGAGATGGGAACACTGTCAGACAGCCATCTTTGCTTCTATCTCACCTGAGGGAGATGAGGGTGGTTTTGGCACCCGTGAGGAAACAGTAAGAGCACCAGCAACCAAAGCAGTGTGCTTAAGGCAAGGCTTCTGGATCAAAAAGTTAATGCAGAAAAAGGATCTAAAAATGATATGGCATGAGGACTGGAGTAGAGGGAACCCTCACGCAGTGTTGGTGAGAACGCAAACTGGTGCAGCCACTGTGGAAAATAGTGTGAAGGTTCCTCAAAATTTAAACCTAGAACTACCATGTGATCCAGCAATTCCACTTCTTTTTTTTTTAAATTTTTTTTAAAGATTTTATTTATTTATTTGAGAGAGAGAATGAGATAGAGAGAGGGCATGAGGGGGGGAGGGCCCAAGGGAGAAGCAGACTCCCTGCTGAGCAGGGAGTCCGATGTGGGACTCGATCCCGGGACTCCAGGATCATGACCTGAGCCAAAGGCAGTCGCTTAACCAACTGAGCCACCCAGGCGCCCCAGCAATTCCACTTCTGGGTATTTATCCAAGGAAAACGAAAACATTAACTCAAAAAGATGTCTTCAGCCCCATGTTCATCACAGTATTATTTACAATAGCCAAGATACGGAGGCAACCCAAGTGTCCACGGGTGGATGAATGGTTAAAGAAGATGTCATAGATACAGATGTAGATACGTGTATGTATGTACACACACACGATAGAGCATCATTAGATCATAAACAAGAAAGAAATCTTGTCATTTGCAACAACATGGATGGACCTTGAGGGCATGATGCTAAGTGAACTAACTCAGAGAAAGACAAATACCATATGATCTCACCTGTAGATGGAATCTAAAAACAAAAACAAAAAGACCAGGGGCGCCCGGCTGGCTTGGTCAGAAGAGCATGTGACTCTGGTGAGTTCAAGCCCCACGTTGGGTGTAGATAGTACTTAAAAATAAAATCTTTAAAATGAACAAACAAAAACCCCCACCAATTTCAGAGATACATACAACAGATGGGTGGTTGCCAGAGGTAGGGAATGGGTGTGTGTGTGTAAAATGGGTGAAGGGAGTCAAAGGGGGCAAACGCAGTTATAAAATGAATTAGTCCTGGGGATATAATGTACAAATAATACTGAGTTATATATTTGGAAGTTAAGAGAGTAACTCTTTGGGGCGCCTGGGTGGCTCAGGTCATGATCCCAGGTCCTGGGATGGAGCCTGGCGTTGGGCTCCCTGCTCTGCGGGAAGTCTGCTTGTCCCTCTCCCGCTCCCCCTCACCCCTGCTCATGTGTGCGTTCTCTCTTGCTCACTCTGCTCTCTCTCTCTCTCTCTCTCGAGTAAATAAATAAAATCTAATAAAAGAAATTTGATCTAAATCAAAACTTGGGGCATGAAATTCTCTCAGGGTAATAACACAGGCCTGCTAGTCGCATCTCCATTCCCCACTCATGGTTTATGGTTGTGATCTTGCTGTAGTAGAAACTACAAAGATCTTGTCATATCCTGGCTCCAGATGAACAAGTCCTTCCAAGTCTGATAGAGAGTTGAGAGGTATGATTAAAAGTGTGGATGAGAAGGGCTGGCATAGATGCCTGCCCAGGGCTCCCCATCCTGTTAAGCCACTAGGCCTGTCCATGCTTCATCTCTCGGTTCTGTCACCTTCTCTCTCCCCATGGCCACTTCCCTGTGTTCAGCATTTATAATTTCTCTCCAGGGCTCCCTGACCCTGCCCTCACTCCTGTCCCCTTAAATCTATTCTCTGCTCTGCAGCCACAGTGATTTCTCTAGAAAGTATATCAGATTCATGATATTCCTGTGCTTAGGATCCTGGCAGTATAACCCTAGCAAGTCTCCCCAGGCCTTTCATAGGAAGTAGAAATCCTCCTTCAGGCTCTGTGTGACCTAGCACCACTTTTTCTCCTGCCTCATCACCATTCCTCTTCATTCACATGCTGGCTGTGCTCCAGCCACCCTGAATGACTTGAAAACTCATGAAGGGGCCTGGCTGTCAAAGCCTCAGGGGCTCTTTCCTGGCCCCTTCTTCTAGGTTAACACTTTGCTGCCTCTGTAAGACTCAGCTTATGCATGAGGCTACCTCCTTGAGGCCTCTCAGATTAAGGCCTCCTCCTTCGTGTTCCTACTTGCCAGGCTGTTTTCTGAGGGTCAGTCTTGCCCACAGGACTGTAACGTGCTTGATGTAAGTGTAGCACCCACAGCCAGTGGCCCCCCCCCCCACATCCTATCAGCACTTTTCATTTTCAGCCATTTCCAGATCTCCTCCAGAAAGCTGCTCCAGGAGCCCGAGGGCAGGCCCTCTAAAAAACAGACAGGTACTGGTTATTGGCAACAAAAGCTCACTGAGGCCGCGGGGTGCTCAAAAACAGTACAGAGGTATCCAGGGGAAGCCAAGAGGCACCACCAACATTGGCAACAGTGATTCTTGGTAAAGAACAGGACATTTCCTTGACCACCTCACCTCTTTGAGCATGATGGATGCTCCTCTCCCATGCTTCTCTCTGTCTTTGCTCTTGCTGTGAATTCCATGGGGACAGCGACAGCGCACCTTTGTCCCTCCAGCAATCACACAAGGCCTTGTACATTGCCTGCCTGAATCACCATTGTCCAAGGGACAGAAGATCGAATGTTCTGTCCAACAAGGGCATAAACTGCAAATGCACGGACCAAGGTGGAAACAGCTCTCTGGGAACAAGGCAGAGGTCAGGACAGGGACTAGGGCCTTAGCTGGCTCTGGGATGATTGTTTCGTACCTGGGGCCAGTTTGGCAGCCTTTTCATTATCCACCAACTCACCCCCCTGAATGACTGGTGCCTCCTGAGGATGTGAAATGCTGGTAGCTGTTACACTAACTTGGTGTGTGTGGATGGGATGGGGGCTTGGGGAAGAAAGGTGCTTCTCAGTTCCCCCAGGAGAGCCCAGATGATTCTGAACTGGGAAGAGAGTGAGATCAAAAAGAAACTGGACGTGTAAGCCAGAGGGAAGGGGACTTTCGGGTTAGGGGAGAAGTCTCCAGGACAGAGCTGATTGGACTCTGAAAGTAGCCAGAGGAAAGACTCTAGTGGGTGCGCTCACCCCTGCTGTGGCACCTGCTTGGGCACTTGATATCTTGCCTTTTAAGATCTTTTTTTTTTTTTTTTTTTTTTTTAGATCTGACTGTTAACTCTCCTTCTGAAGCAAGAGGGCTCTGGGGACTGACTCACGGTAATTAAAATCACATGAGATTGGTCTAAAAAACCTGGAAAGTCATGATTAATTTACAGTGAGAAATCCAGTCCTTTATTCAGTTATTTATTCCATGCATATTTACTGAGTGCTGACCTAAGCCAGGCCAGTCATGCATAACCCTAAGGTTCTTTCTGGAAGGTAGCATATAGTCTTCGGCAGAAGACAAAAACCACACTGGTTATTTTTTTATTTTTTAAAGATTTTATTTATTTATTTGACAGAGAGACACAGAGAGAGAGGGAACACAAGCAGGGGGAGTGGGAGAGGGAGAAGCAGGCTGCCCGCAGAGTAGGGAACCTGATGCGGCGCTCGATCCCAGGACTCTGGGATCGTGACCTGAGCCGAAGGCAGCCACTTAACGACTGAGCCACCCAGGCGCCCCCCCCCCACAGGTTATTTTAACGGAGAGAATTTAACGTAGAGAATATTTAGCTAGGTATAATCACCAGATAGTCAGCTAGGTATAGTCGCTGAAGAACCCAAAAAACCAAAAAGGGAACTCAAAGATGGCATGGAGGTAGTAATCTCAGACAGCAGCTACTACTGGTGGGGGGACAAAGGAGGGGGGAAATGGAATTATTAAAACCTAGAAGCTCAGAGGGGGAATCACATGGGGCTGAAAATCAGATGCCCCAGGAAACGGCACCTGCCAGATGGTGCTGGTGTCTGAGCTCGGGGTGGGGCGGGGCATGGAGGCAGGACACAGATCCCCGAGGAAGGGATGCTGGCTGGGTCCGTGAGAGTCAGAAAGACTGCACGGTAGATTCAGTTGCTGTTACAGGAAGGAAATGGCTGTGAAGAAACGTGGAGGATGCCATTCACGGGATCAGGAAGCCAGCCGGAAGCCAGCAGCCGCGCAAAGGAAGAAATAAGTCCCTACTTCTTCCTCTAGCTTTGAATCCTCCTCTAACACCTCCTGTGGGCAGAGCCCAACCGGGAGCCGCTGGCTGAGCAGAAATGTGGTTTGTAGAGCCCCAGCCCCAGCGTCACAAAGATGGGGGTGGGGGGTTTAGACACAGTATCTCAAAAACTGACATCTCCAAGGAAGTTTGAGGTGAGTGAGGGTGAGCTGACCCCTTTCCCCGCAACCTCACTACCAGTTCACACAAAAGCAAGTCTCTGACCAAATTCTGTCACACGCAGAGACGTTTATTAAACATGCATTCATTAGCAGCCAGACACAAAAAAAGTCCCTGCAACCTGTTCTTTAGGCTCGAGGAAGTCCCAGCTCTCAGCCTACTGCTTGCGTAAGAGGGCCACTCAAGGCAGATGCAACATTCTGGAAGTATCGGGGAACCAGAAATCCTCCAAAACTCAAGGTCAGACCAAAACCTCAGGTGGCACCTGGAAGGTGCAGGCTGGAGGCCTTGCTAGCATCTGATCGCCTCTTCAAGTGCAGGTAGAGAGCATCTCGAACATACTTAAGCAAATCCGTAGGTCCTGAATACCTTGCATTTCACCAAGAGCCTATTTCTAACTTTCATCATGCTAATGAACAAGCCACCAATTTCATCCATGAAAACCCATTTCTGACTTTCATTTTGCTAATTAGCAGAACCTCAGGTATTGATGAAACCCTTGTGATCTTGCATTTGGATTGCAGCCTTTCTGAGCCCAAGCTAGCTGTGGAGCTGGAGAGGGGACTTTGATGAAGGGCAAAAGGCTGCCCCTGGGATTGAAGCATTAGCTAACACTGACATAGCAATCACAATGCTCAGGTACAAGTATTTCAAAAATAAAATGCAGACGTCATAATAAGTTCGAGGTTTTTTTTTTTTTTAAGATTTTCTTTATTTGAGAGAGAGAGAGAGAATGAGAGATAGCACGAGAGGGAAGAGGGTCAGAGGGAGAAACAGACTCCCTGCTGAGCAGGGAGCCCGATGCGGGACTCGATCCCGGGACTCCAGGATCATGACCGGAGCCAAAGGCAGTCGCTTAGCCAACTGAGCCACCCAGGCGCCCAAGTTCGAGGTTTTTTAAATGCTATTTATTTGTTTATGACTTTTAAAGTAGGCTCCATGCCCAACGTAGGGCTCCAACTCATGACCCTGAGATCAAGAGTCACGAGCTCTACTAACTGAGCCAGCCAGAAACTACGGCAGCCAGACGCCCCATAATAAGTTCGATTTGTACCAGGCACTGCCAGGATTTGGTGGAGGACCAGCCACAGTCCTCGCTCTGAAGAAGCTCGCAGCTTGGAGACAAAGGATAGAGAGATGACTGCAGTGTGCACAAAGAGTGTGGATGGGGGTCCGCCAGCCTGGGCTGGGTACTCGATTGTCCGCAAACCTCCCATGTAGGTTGAGTCTCCAAATAAAATACAGGACGCCCAGTTCAATCTGCATCTCAGATCAACAATATTATTTTAGTATAAATACTCGTATTTTATTTGCAAAATCTGGCAACCGTACTTCTAGGCAAAGCGAGAAGGGAAGCCAGACAGGGCAGAGTTTCACTTGGTGAGCGTGGATCAGTCAAGACGGGAGGGTGAGGTAATTTTAGGTTCTGTGCTGGAATTACCCATTCCCATCTACCTCCCTGGACAAGCCCACGTGTTTTGGAGGTCAGGGGGTTTGCTTCTCCGAGCAGTGCCGGTTCCAAGCCATGTATGCTCTCTCTGAGCTCCCCTTTTATTGCAGAGTAAAACCCTTCTGCCAGCACGTTCTTCTCAGACCCCCAAGGAGCTGGTTGTGTTTAAGTTCACATAATGGCAACGCCATTTTTCCCCCTCTTCTAAATAGGTCCCCCCAATGGTGTGTGTGCGCGCCATTTTTTCCCTCTTCTAAGTAGGTCCCCTGAATGGTGTTTGCTCACAGCTTTCATTTCCTTTTTCCACTGGTGGCCGATCTCATTTTCCTCTTAACAGTCAGAAAGGTTAAGAAACTTGCCCAAGGCTAGCCAGCCAGAACTTAATCTCACCTCTGGCTTCAAGGCCTGTGCCCTTTCTACTGTTCGGTGTCAGTCTGTGTCCCTGAAATTGCATTCCCCATTACAGGGAAGTAGCTGTTGGGTAAGGCGGGGGACACAGGGCTTGGAGTCAGAGGGCTTGGGCCTTGTTCAGAAATGGAAACATCGGAGACAAGGTCAGGAGCACAGGGAGGGCTTTGATGTTCAAGAGCTACGTATGTTTGGCAACGCATGCAGGTTGACCTGACAGAACCTCTTGATAAACTTGAACTCTGGGCATGCAGAGTGACCCAAGGCTAGGCGCTGTTAGTGATGCTGCAGCTCCAGGTGGAACAGCAATTAGAGGAGCAGATTTGGGGTCAAAGGCAGGAGACCCTACTGGTGGGAGCTCAGGGCAAGTGGAGCTCCCACTTCACCTTTGCAGAACCAGCCTCATCGTTCTAGCTGTGGCCTGGCAATGCCTGTGGCCATCTGGAAGATTCATGGGGATGGAGGGCAGGTTCATGATCCTCTTGAGACATCACGATTTTCAAGGCTACCAGGCTGGGGCCAGACACTGATGGCAGGGCAGGGGTCAGAGGTTAAAGGAGCATAGGCTTTATGGCCAGCCAGGTAGGAACCTGAAACTTTGTTTAGAAACTTTATTTCTACGGTGACGAGATAATCTCTCTGATTAGCAGTTTTCCCATATCAAAACGAAAATTACACTGTCTACCCGTTGGGGTCGTTTTAAGAATTGAAGATAATATATGAAAATGTCTAGCACAGTGTCTGGCACATAGTTGTCATTCAGTATGAAATAGTGCTGCTGGTAATAGTGATGGTGGTGATGGAAGGTATGGTAGTGATAGAGGGGATGGTGGTGATGACGGAGGTGATGGAGGTAGTGACGGAAGTGATGGTGGTGGTGGTGGTGATGATGGAGGTGGTGATGGTGATGGAGGTGATGAAGGTGGAAGTGATGGTGGTGGTGGTGATTGAGGATGAAGGTGGAAGTGATGGTGGTGGTGATGATGGTGATGGAAGTGGTGATGGGGGTGATGATGATGGTGGAGATGGAGGTGATGATTATGGAGGTGATGGTAGCAGTGGTGGAGGTGAAGTTGGTGGTGAAGCGGTGGCAGTGGTGGCCCCAGAGCTTGCAGCTATTCACGTTATGTTGGTTAGTTGAAGATGGTGAACCCTTGTTGTAACTTATTCAGAGGGACTGGAGCAAGTATTTATGTTACTATTGTTTTTAATTTATCTATTCCTTTTTTTTTTTTAAAGATTTTATTTATTTGAGAAAGAGAGCGAGCACATGAGCAGGGGCGAGGGGCAGAGGGAGAAGCAGACTCGGCACTGAGCGGGGAGCTCCACAAAGGGCTCGATCCCAGGACCCCAGGATCATGACCTGAGCTGAAGGCAGACGCTTGACTGAGCGACCCAGGCACCTCTACTCCCTTTAATTTGCATACCCCAGACCCATTATTTACCCCTCTCTATGGTCAATTATTCTTTTCAGTTTATTTATTTATTTTTAAAAAAGATTTTTATTTATTTATAGGCAGAGCGGCAGGCAGAGGGAGAGGGAGAAGCAGGCTCTCCGCAGAGCAGGGAGCCCGATGTGGGACTCGATCCCAGGACTCTGGGATCATGACCTGAGCCGAAGGCAGCCACCCAACCAATTGAGCCACCCAGGCTCCCCTTCTTTTCAGTTTAAGGTGTATATTTAATTCGTATTTTCTGTTAGAGAATGTATATTGCTTTATGTATGTATATGTTTCTTTTACTATTTTTTAAAAGTTTTTTTTTTTGAAGATTTTATTTGAGAGAGAGAGAGCAGGAGCAGGGGGAGAGGGAGAAGCAGACTCCCCGATGAGCACAGAGCCCAATGCAGGGCTCGATCCCAGGACCCTGGGATCATGACCTGAGCCGAAGGCAGACGCCTAACCATCTGAGCCACCCAGGCGCCCTTTAGTAATCTTTATGATGTAGGAAAGACATTAGGGTTTGAAGCCGACGGCCAAGAAAGAATTCTTGAGATGTCTTTGGTGCAAAAAGGTGATTTTATGAAAAGCCCGGGGACAGGACCCGTGGGCAGAAAGAGCGGCACCGGGGTCGTGAGCAGTGGCCCATTATGTACTTTCAAGTTGGGAGGGGGTTAGAGATAGCGTAAGTCTCTAAGGAATTTTGGAAGCGAGGTTTCCAGGACCTTGAGGGGGCTAGCAATTGTCGGGAAAAGGTCATTTATTACGGTCTAATAAAACCTTAAGTCATGAGACCCTTCAGATGTATATCGGTGGGCCATATGCTTGGGGGATGATTGCCAACACGTATCTTCAGGGGTTTAGAGATAAAGGAAATTTCTAAAGGAATTTTTATATGTTAAAGTAGACTTACAGGATCCTGGGGGTCGGGCTAAGATTGCCTTTTGCCCTTAGCAAAGTATTAACATCGAGGCAGTTAAGACCCTAGAGGAATGTCACATACATAACCTGTTTCTTTTTTTTTTTTAAGATTTTATTTATTTATTCATGAGAGACAGAGCGAGAGAGAGAGAGAGAGAGAGAGAGAGAGAGAGAGAGGCAGAGGGAGAAGCAGGCTCCCAAGGAGCAGGGAGCCCGATGCGGGACTCGATCCCAGGACCCTGGGATCATGACCTGAGCTGAAGGCAGACGCTTAACCATCTGAGCCACCCAGGCGCCCACATAACCTGTTTCAAGGACTTGTCAGTGGGCTGTAGTAGTAAGGAAATTTAATAATTTTTCTTCTGCCTTTGTTTCCCACATCACTTTACACCCCATGTGGAACTCAAACTCACAACCCGGAGATCAAGAGTCTGGTTCTCCACCAACTGAACCAGCCAGGCGCCCTCTGTTTCTTTAACTTCTTTTAAAATCAACTGTTGAGGTTTAATTTACATGCAAAAATGTTCCTATAACAAGAAAAGTTCCTATTTTAAGCGTACATTTCGCTGAGTTTTGACAAATGTGTATACCCATGTAACCACACCATAACCGACATATTGATCACTTCCATCACCGTGAAAAGTTCCCTCGTACCCGTTTGCAGTCAGCCCCCTCCCTAAGCAACACGAATCTGCTTTTTCCAACTAGGTATTAGTTTTGCCTATTCTAGAATTTCATAGACATAAAATCAAAGGGCATAAGACGAACCATGGGAGACGATAGACTCTGAAAAACAAACTGAGGGTTCTGGGGGGGGATGGGGGGATGGGTTAGCCTGGTGATGGTTAAGAGGGCATGTTCTGCGTGGAGCACTGGGTGTTATGCACAAACAATGAATCATGGAACACTACATCCAAAACTAATGATGTAATGTATGGTGATTAACATAACAATAAAAATATAAAAAACCCCAAAGGGCATACTCTCTTGTGTTTGGCTTTTGTTCAGTCTAACATTTTTGAGATTCATGCATGTTATTGCATGTATCAGGTTTTTTTCTTTTTATCGCTGAGGACTGTTGTATGAATATACCACAATGTGTTTATCCTCCCATTGAAATATTTTAAATTTATGGATATTATATTACATATCTCATTAAGTTTCTTAGTTCAGGTCTCTCATTGTAAGCTCTACCTTCCAGCTTTTTAAATTTCTCCAAGTTGCGGTAGGTAGAGTGGACTTGTTTGGGCCCTTTAATGTTGGGGGACCTGCAGGGGTCCTTTGGGACTGACCAGCCTTAGGTAGTGCTGTATTAAAAACTTTATTTATACTAAGTTTATTTACTGTATCTATCTATCCTTAAAAAAAAACAACAACACCCAGTTCACCCATTTCTTAATAACCGTCTAAAGATTTCCACCTGCTGGGACGAGTCCCGTGACTCTTTCCTTCCTGTTTCCGCTCCTATCAATATTTGCTTTATTCACCTTATTTCTTAATAACTGTTTAAAACTTTCCACCTTGTTGGGAAGCCTCTCTGGACTGTTCCCGGCCTCTCCCCATTGGCTTGCTAATTAACCTGAGGTTTCTATTAGCATCTGTAAGACCCCTGAGGGGCAGCTGAGGCTGCGAAATCGCTGTGGCCGCCAGATCTGACCTTTGGTTTTGCAACAAAGAGGTTACATGGGGCGCCCCTGTGAAAGGGGCCCCCACAGCATTTGCCCTGACCTGGGTCATGGGGCCTATTCGGCCAGTTAATATCTCGGTCGTCGTAAAACCAGTCCCACACGCCTTGCCTAGGAAGCCTATCAGCTGCTTCGTCGTGGTGTTCCACTTGGCATTCGTTGAGGGTTAAGGACAGTTCCCTTTCTAGGGATTAAAAAACCTTAGCGTGGCTCTTACCCAGCCCACGAGGCTGGCTGTTCCCTCGGGAAATGTCTGGATCACATAACAGCCACCTGCGATTGTTCCATAGTGATCTGTGGGTCAGCCGTCGGCCCACACACGCTCCTCCACCCAGCGGCATTCAGACCAGAGACACCGCCCCCAATCAGTTACTCCCCCAAACCCGTTCAGCGAAGCTTCCTCAGGAAGCTGAGGATACTGATCTGAGGATGAACACAACTCTTTCACACTTCACCTCCTTGGTTTTGTCCTCCCCCAACCGCTTGCTACATTCTTGGTGATCAGAGCTCTTCGAAGTACTTTCAGTGGTCCTTGCATACATTTCCTCGGGGCGGGGTTGGGGGTAAGCTTTGAAGCTAGTGGCTGAAGCTCAGACTCGCCGAAATCTGAGTTTGGACTAGCCTCAAAGTCGGCCCCAGCCTTCTCTTTTACTTGAGCTATTACAGATCACAACGACCAAGGCATTTTGCCTTCTTGTTATCAGTTTGCATTTCCTGATGCATCCCGTGAACCAACTCCCCAGACTTTGCTCCATCTCTGAATTCTACTGGTAACTTTTTACCTTCAGCAGCTGAGCCCAGCACAGCTGCTCCACACCGTGGGTGAGCTTGGGGCCATCCAGGAATCAAAGGTTCCTTATCCTTCACCCTTTCCTCCTTTCTCTTTCCAAACCACGTGTTTCTGAGAGCCGGGGCCATTCTAGCAAATACGTCACTGACACCAACTAAACAGGAAGGAGCTCAGCTATCCACCGTGCAGGGAAAAACCCACTTCTTCCCTGTTGTGTATTTCTTCCCTGTGGGTCTCTTTTACTAGACACACAGAACACTTGACTTCTGACACTTCCGGTCACCGAAGGTGTGGAGGTTTTCCCCACACCAAGCAATTCTCTGTGCCGCCAGCTCAGTGTCCTGCAATTCATGACATGATCTACCCGGAGACAGCGTCAGACCACACAGGGTAAGGGATCAGTCCTACTAGACTGTCTCCCCCCAACCCCCGCAACTTTAGACACCAGTTCCGAGTCCAAGGCTGTCACCTGTGCTTCTGACCTACTGGCTACAGATTGGAAGTTCCCATGACTTCCTTCTAAGTCATTGGCCATTGGAGATTGAACTCAACCTCCAGCCCCCCTCCCCTCGCCAGAAATCAGGGGGTGGGACTGAAAGTTCCAACTATCTAATCTGGGTTGGTTCCCCTCGCAGCCAGCCCCCATCCTTAGGTTACCTAAGGGCTTTCTAACAGTCATTTCATTAACATAACTAAAGACACCTTTTATGGCTCTCCTCACAGGAAATTCCAAGGGTTTTTAGGAGCTGTGAACCAGGAACTATGGAGGAAGACCAGATACGTATGAGAAATGTTTTGGTCATCTGGATGACCAGATACATGTTTCTTATAAGTCACAATATCATTGGTTCTTAATCCAGTGGGTCCTCACTCACAGGTAGTGTTAGATAGGACCCAGTTTTGTTTTGTTTTTTTTTTAGGTTTTATTTTTAAGTAATCTCTACACCCAACGTAGGGCTTAGAACCCCGAGATCAAGAGTCACATGCTCTACCAACTAAGCCAGCCAGGTGCCCCAGATTGGGACCCAGTTTTAATTTTTCACAGGTGGCTGCCATTGTTTTCCCTACCTTCCACACAGGTGATCTCCAAAGCCTTGGCTGTCACGTGAGCACAGGTAGTTTGAAAAAAGAAATCAATTAGAATTTCTTTGAACTTTTTATTTAAGTATGGCATAAAAGTTCTCAAATCATAAACGATTTGATGACTTTCCAAAAGTGAAAACAACACTGAACAATATCTTGCCCGTACCCCAGAAGCCATCCTCCTGCCCCTTTCCATTCACTGCCCATCATAGATTCATTTTGCTTTTGTGTGTGTGTGTGTGTGTGTGTGTGTGTGTGCGCTTCATATAAATGGAATCCTATTTTATGTACTTTCTTGTATTTCCCATTTTTCACTCATGTTTATCAGATTTATCCATATTGTGTCTAGTTCTAGTTTGTTCCTTGTTGCTGTATGTATTCCATTGCATAATTATACTACAATTTTTTAATTTTTATTTTAATTCCAGTATAGTTAATATACGGTGTAATACCAGTAATACTAGTTTCAGGTGTACAATAGAGTGATTCAACACTGCCGAACATCACCTGGTGCTCATCACGACAAGTGCCCTCGTCAGTCCCCATCATCTCTTTCACCCCTCCCCCCTCCCCCTCCCCCCTGGTAACCATCAGTTTGTTCTCCATAATTAGGAGTCTGTTTCTTACTTTGTCTCTCTCTTTCTCTTATTTTTTTCCCTTTGCTTGTTTTGGTTTTATTTTTGGTTTTGTTTGTTACATGCCACTTCTTCTTTATCCGTTCATCTATCAGGGAACATTTGGGCTGCTTGCACAGTTTGGCTATTGTAAATAATGCTGCTATAAACATAGGGGTGCATGTATCCCTTTGAATTAGTGTTCTTGTATTCTTTGGGTAAATACCCAGTAGTGCCATTGCTGGATCATGAGGTAGTTCTATTTTTAACTTTTTGAGGAACCTCCATACTGTTTTCCACAGTGGCTACAGCAGTTTGCATTCCCACCACTAGTGCGGGAGGGTTCCTTTTTTTCCACATCCTTGCCAACACCTGTTGTTTCTTGTGTTGTTGATTTTAGCCATACTGACAGGTGTGAGGTGATATCTCATTGTGGTTTTGGTTTGTATTTCCCTGATGATGAGTGATGATGAACATCTTTTCATGTGTCTGTTGGCCATCTGGATATCTTTGGAGAAATGTCTGTTTGTGTCTTCTGCCCCTTTTTTAATTGGATTATTTGTTTTTTGGGGGTGTTGAGCTATATGAGTTCTTTGTGTATTTTGGACACTAACTCTATTGGATGTGTCATTTGCAAATATCCTCTCCCGTTAGATTTCTTTGACTACCATTTCAGTCTCTTCAGACTTTGTGGCCTGGAATTCGTCATCTCCTTCTTGATCAGATTTTGACATTTTATATATTTCTAGGACTTACTTCATTTTTGTTTTTAATTTTATTAGTGCAGTTACTCAAAATGCTTTTTCTTGGGGCGCCTGGGTGGCTCAGTCGGTTAAGCGTCTGCCTTCGGCTCAGGTCGTGATCCCGTGGTCCTGGGATCGAGCCCCGCATCCAGCTCCCCGCTCAGCGGGGGGTCTGCTTCTCCCTCTCCCTCTGCCCCTCCCCCTGCTCGCGTGTTCTCTCTCTGTCTCAAATAAATAAATAAAATCTTTTAAAAAAAATGCTTTTTCTTCTTTTTTAATCATCACTTTTGTGTTTGTTTTTATTTCTTCCTTATCTTTCTATATTTTATTTATTCACCTCGTCTCTCTTTTATTCTTGATAATGCTTGCCAGAGGTCTGTTTTTAAAAAATCTTTCACAGAATCAGCTTTTGACTTTTAAAATAATGCCCATGGTTTTTGTTGCTATTCTTTATTTTACAGAGTTCTGCCAGGATCAAGCCAACAAGTATTTGCAGTTGCTTTCAATAAGAGCTGAATGTGCAAACTGAAGGTCAACTCGTTTTGATATATCAATAATTGGTAACTACGCCTGTCACAATATAGTCTCACCAAAGGTGCAATTATTCCAGAAAGATGGTCAAATTGTTACCTTGGCCACAGTACATATATCAGAGAACCAGTCACAGGAAAACATGAGAATAGAGCCTAATATTGAAATGACAGCAATATTGCTGATGCATGCCAGGAACCACTAGGATTTGCAGTTTATTCAGCAAATGCACCTCCTTCTCCCTCGGAAGGGCCGTGAAATCTTGGCCAAAAATTTTGCAGGACCAATCCAGAGACAGGACTTTTGGATTGTGATAGACTCCTTTGCAAACTCACTTGATATGCTCAGATCTGTGTTGTTACCTGCTCAGATCTTCAACAGGCAATTAATTTATGGCATGGGCATTGCAAGTCACTTATCTCTGGTAATGGGTCTACCTTTTGCCTCAGTTGAATATAAAGGATTTATAGACAGGAACCTCATCCTACTGTTGCTGTCCTCCCCATGCTCCCCAATAAGTGGGCAGACGATAAAAAGCTGGTAAAGTGTGCTAAGGATGTTCCGAAATAGATTACAGGAAAGATGAGCCATAAGACATGCCAGGTTTCTCCCTGCCCAAAATGTCACACACTGTTCAACTTTTACAGCCAATCCTGCTGAATGACCAGGGGGACCATCCATCAAGAATAGTCTCAGCTGCCTCCACACGGAGAAGTAAGTATGATGTCTGAATGCCATTCTGTCTGTAACTATATTTCACTTCTTTTCACCCTGTGAGTTAGTCTTTGCTAAGCTTGTGGGGTTAGGTCAAGGGTGGGGTCTGCTGCCAGGACCCTCAGAGTGCAGGGGTGTCAGTGTGGCATTGTCCAATCGACCAGTGGGAAAATCTCTCTCTCAGGGAAACTTGAGGAAGACAAACCAATAAAGATGTCTTCTTCAGAGTCATTGGTGTGGCTTTTTCAGAGATCCATGTGGAACTGCTCAAAGCCATGAGGATGGGGACGCCCAGTGGCTCAGTCAGTTAAGCGTCCAACTCTTGATTTCAGCTCTGGTCATGATCTCAAGGTCATAAGATCGAGCCCCGTGTGGGGTTCTGTGCTGGGCACGGAGCCTGCTTAAGATTCTCTCTCCCTCTCCCTCTGACCCTCCCACCCCCACTCCCTCTCTCTCCCCACTTGTGTGTGCTCTCTCTTTCTCTCAAAATATATAAATAGTTTTTTTTAATTAAAATTAAGAGAAAAAGTTGTGAGGATGGAAGCAATCACTGCTCAGTCATTGCAACTATGCCCAGTATTTCACGTGGGTAGTGCCTAAGACGACGACTATAAAAAGGTTGTAACTGGCCAGGTTTCCTGGCTTAAGAGTATGTTTAGTGCTTGTTTTTTTCTGAATTGTTTTTTTGAGAGAGAGAGAGCATGCGTGTGAGCGGCAGGGGGCGGTTAGTCGAGGGGCAGAGGGAGAGGAGAGAGAGAATCCCACGCTTGGCATGGACCCTGATGTGGGGTTTGATCCCACAACCCTGAGATCATGACCTGAGCGAAATCAAGAGTTGGACGTTTTTTGTTTTAATTTAATTTTATTATGTTATGTTAGTCACCATACAGTACATCATTAGTTTTTGATGTAGTGTTCCACGATTCATTGTTTGCATATAACACCCAGTGCTCCGTGCAGTATGTGCCCTCCTTAATACCCATCACCGGGCTGACCCATCCCCCCACCCCCAGGAGTTGGACGTTTAGCCAACTGAGCCACCCAGATGCCCCAAGAATATGTTCAGGGTTATAAAAGAAACTGCCAAACTTTGTGCCTAAGAGGCTGTACCATTTTGCATTTCTAGCTGCAATAAATAGGAGTTGCTGTTGCTCCACATCCTCGCCAGCATTTGATGTTGTCAGCGTTACAGGTTTGGGCCATTCTAACAGGTGCATAGTGGTATCTCATTATTCTTTTGCTTGCCTTTCCCTGATGACATATGATGTAAAGCATCTTTTCATATACTTAATCCCATCTGTTTATCTTCTTTGGTGGGGTGTCTGTTAAGATCTTTGGCCCAGGGCGCCTGGGTGGCTCAGTTGGTTAAGCCACTGCCTTCGGCTCAGGTCATGATCCTGGAGTCCCCGGATCGAGTCCCGCATCGGGCTCCCTGCTCGGCAGGGAGTCTGCTTCTCCCTCTGACCTTCTCCCCTCTCATGTGCTCTCTCTCTCTCTCTCATTCTTTCTCTCAAATAAATAAAATCTTAAAAAAAAAAAAAAAGATCTTTGGCCCATGTTTTCAATCTAGTTGTTTTGTTTTTTTATTGTGGAGTTTAGAGAGTTCTTTGTATATTTTTGATAACAGTCTTCTGCAAACATTTTCTCCCATTCTGTGGCTTGTCTGCCCACCCCTTACATTGTCTTTTCCAGACCAGAAGTTTTTAATTGGCATGAACTCCAACTTAATCAATTATTTCTTTTATGGATTCTGCCTTTTGTATTGTATCTACAAAGTCATCACCACAGGGTCGCCTGGGTGGCTCATTCGGTTAAGTGTCTGTCTTCTGGTTTGGGCTCAGGTCATGGTCTCAGGGTCATGAGATCGAGCCCCGCATCAGGCTCTGTGCCCAGCTCGGAGTCTGCTTGAGATTCTTTGTCTCTGCCTCTCCATCTTACTTGTACTCTCTCTCTCTCTTTCGCTCTGTCTCTCTCTTGTGCGCGCGCGTGCGTGCGCACAAATAAATAAATAAATAAAATCTTAAAAAAAAAGTCATCACCACACCTAAAGTCATCAAAAAACTTTTGCATCACCCCAAACAGAAACTTGGTAACCATCAAGCACTCCCCTCCTCCCTCCCTCCAGCCCCTGGTGACCTGTGTTTTACCTTCTGTCACTATGCAATGGCCCGTTTTAGATATGTCATGGAATTAGAATCACACGATATCTGTTCTGCTATGTCTGCTTTATTTCACTTAGCACAGTGTTTTCAAGATTCATCCATGTTGTAGCATGTGTCAGAATTTCCTTCCTTTGTATGGCTGACTAATATCCCATGGTGTAGGTATGCCTCACTTTGTTTATCCATTCATCCATCGATGGACTCTTGGGTTGTTTCCACCTTTGAGCTATTGCAATAATGCTGTGAACACGGTTGGACAATGTTGGCATGCTGTATTCGAGTTCTCTCTTTTTTTTTTAAGATTTATTTATTTGAGAGAGAGCGAGCGTGTGCGAGCTGGGGGGAGGGCAGAGGGAGAGGGAGAGCAGCCGACTCCGTGCTGAGCGCAGAGCCTGACGCGGGGCTTGATCGCAGGATCCTGAGACGATGACCTGAGCCGAACATGACAGTCAGATGCTCCACCGACTGAGCCACCCACACGCCCCTCTAATTGAGTTCTTGCTTTTAATACCTTTGGGTCTGTATCCGAGGATTGAATTGCTCAGTCATATGAGGGCATTACTGTCTTAGGCACTCTTCTAGGTGCTTTACATTCCACAAGGAAAAAGAAAGAGAGAAGCGAGAAGAGAAAAAGGCAGTGCAGATAGACAACTCTTTTGAATATTTTGCTCCTGCGGGAAGCAGAGACATGGGGCCGTAGCTGCAAGAGGAGGCCAGCTCACGGGAAAGTTCTTTAAGATGGAAGAAACCAGAAAGGTTTGTATGCTAGTGAGACCGATGTAGTTGTGAGGGAATGATTAGCGCCACAGGAGAGAGAGAGCCCCCTCGTTGTGTGGACGACAGGGCATGGTGTTGGCTTGAGGTGGGAGCAGGGGACAGTGTGTCCCCAGTGGCCGGGTAGCTGGGGTGGTGGAGGCTGCAGAAGTCCTCTTCAGCCGGCTGGGTGAGCCAGGAGGCGAGGCCATCAGCCTTGAGTGAGGATGGAGGAGATGTTGGAGGTATGAAGACATCACGGGAGGTCGGAGATTGTCCCCTAGGAAAGTGGAAAGGCAAATGGACTGGGCAAATACGGGATGAAGAGTGGGCAGTGTTGACGGTGCGGAGGAAGTTCTCAGTCATTAACTTCAAGTGGGCCCGGTCAGCGTGCTTGGGGGCTTTTCTCCACCTGCGTGTGGGCCAGAGTAGGAGCCGGAGCTGGTGGAGCAGGGCTGTGACTGAGGATGGAAGCTAGGGACAAGAGCATTGGGGTGGGGGAGGGCAGAGAAGGGAGAAGCCAGGCTGGCGGAAGGTTCATCTCTCCATCCATGGACCTGACTCCCTCTTGGATTAACACCTGCTTCTCCTGATACTCTTAGCGCCATCAATAAAGGTCAGGGGAAGACCTGTGTTCTTTGCCCCTCCCCGAGCAGGGGCTGAGAGGGGGCTGGGGGCCGGAGACAAAGATCACCGCACGCCCACCCCCCGCCCGAGTCTTCTACCCCACTCTCTTCGTCAGGGGGCCATCAAGGGTCACATATTTACCGAGCACGCAGTCTTGGCCAGGCAAAAATGCTAACACTTTATTTCCTATATGCCCAGCAGTTTACATTTCTCTTGTTTTACCTGAGAGGAAAGTACTGTGGGTTTTTTTGTTTGTGTTTTAAGTAGGCTCCATGCCCAGCGGGGAGCCCAGCACGGGGCCTGAACTCAGGACCCTGAGCTCAAGACCTGGGCCGAGATCAAGAGTCAGACGCTTAACCCACTGAGTCCTCCAGGCGCCGCAAGAAAGTAATGTCATTGGGTCCATTTACAACTGAGAAAAATGGAGGCTCAGAAGAAGATGGAAACCTTGGCCTGCGGATTGCAGAATCTGAAACCTTAAACAGGCCACCTCCCCTGGTGGGCCATCTGGAGTTGAACCAGATCCAGCCCCTGACCTCAGGCGTGTAAACAAGTAATTGTAGAATTTAGCACTTTTATTCTTTCTCTCGGGTTTCCCCAGGCCTCCTTTCCTGTGAAGCCCAGACCCCACCCTCTCCCTTCCCCAGCCGCTAGGGTAACCCAAGTCCAGGGTTGCCCGGGACCCAGGGTTTTCTGGGCCTCTGGACTTCCAGTGCTAAACTCAGGACACTCTGGGGACTGCCAAGACGGTTTGGTCTCCCCAGCTGCGGCTCACCCATCGGCCGCTCTTCTAGCTTCCCCCCGCCTTTCTCCTTCAGTGGCTTTGCTCATCTCGTGCGTGGTATTTGTTTGACTTCCACTGTCTCCTTGGGGACTCCTGAGTACTTCTCAAGCCCCTTCTGGGAGCCCAGCACTGGGGCAGTGGGAGAGCAGAGGCTGCAGTGAAGGTTTGGAATGGGCACTTCTGGATAAATGCCCTCTGAGTGCCCATAGTCGACCATCACCCCCAAACAGACACATCATTCACATCAACAGGCTAGAACATTCTGGGCTCGGCTAACATGGGGGGAGAAAGAAAAGGGCAATCTCTCAGGCAGGTTCACCAATTCATTCATTCATTCATTCATTCATTCATTCATTCATTTGTCAAATACTTGTTGAGCACCTATGGGCCTGGTTCCGCTCTAGGCAGCAATGAACAGCCCAGACCGAATCCCCAGCTTGTGTTCCCCGGTCTCCTAAAGCATTTGTCTCCCAGTCTCCTCGGTTAAAAAAAAAAAAAAAAAAAGCAGTGCTGAAAGTCTTCCATCAATTTAGTCCCCAACACCCAGCATGGGATGTGCTCTGCAGATGTCCGGTAAACTTGAAATGAGTGGCTGTCTGAGGGATCTCGGGTTCTGACATTAATGCCGTAAGTTCCATCCTGAGAGGTCCGCTAACTTTGGTAAGGTCTCCCCATGTGGAAGGCAGGTGCGCTCCAAAGAGACAAGAGCCAACTGTGCTTAGTGCAAAGGCGACCGCGGTTAGCAGATGCTGGTCTGTGAGGGGGTAGGGTGCCAGGGTAAAGTGAAGGGGACTTAAGGGAAGCCAAGGGGAGCCGGGCCTTTGGCCCCCAAAGAAGCAGGGCCAGCAGAAGGCACCGAGCAGCTGGGGGAGAGACCTTGGAGGAAGGTGAGCACTTGTTAAAGAGAAAATGGTGGCACTTGTTAAAGATGGCGGCGGACTTCATTCAGGACCTTCCTGATGTGCATAGGGACCACTGCCGTGGGGCTTTGCACTGGGGGAGAGAGACCACTTTGCTTTCAAATACAACTGGACGGGTGGAGATTTATGGCCAAGGAGTAGGGCAGGAGTCACTGGAATGACCAAGAGGAAATGCCCAGGGTAAAGGGGATCCTGGCTAAACCAACTTGATGGGATTTTTGCTGAAGGGGACCAGGGTGTTGGCGTAGTGAGGGTGGGGGGTGAGAAATTTGATCAGATAGCAAGGGTGGGGGATTTGGGCTAGACTGACTCACCAGGCTTCTTGCTGAAACTGGATTAAGCGGGTAGAGCCACTGGGCCAAGGACAGAGCCCAAGGTTGAGGCCTAGTTATTTGGGCCTGGTTAGTACTTGGATGGGAGTCTTTGTCAGCACAAAGAAAGGCATCCGAAGCTGCCACCCTCTTGCTGGCTCCAAAGAGGGGGACTGGGAGGAAGGTGTTGGCGGGGGGAAAGAGCTCAGGATTTTCCTCAGAACAAATCCTGGTCCCATGCTGAACACAGGTCACCCAGGAAGGACCGTGAGCTCCGGGGCTGACAGACTGGTTTCACATCCAGCTCCACAACGGACTACGTGACCTTGGGTGAGTCACTTGGCTGTCGCGTGCCTCACTTTCCCTATTTGGCAAATGAGGGTAATGCTCCTGACCCCGGAGGGCTGTTCTAAGGATTATCTAGGGCAGTGGTTCTCAGGTCTTCAGACCGGCAGCATTACCTGGGAACTGGTTAGAAATGCAAATTCTCCGTGTACCCTAGACCTGCTAAATCAGAAACGCAGGCAGCCGCTTTAACAAGCCTCTAGGGGATTCCGATGCACTCAAGTGCCGGAAACACCCTGCTAGGTCAGGTCAGTGCAGAAACAAACCCCTTGTAGGTAGGTGAGCAGTTCTTTTTCTCTGCCCCATCACAGAACCAGGGGAGCGGATCTCAGGCGTGCCCTGTGGGTGCATGTTAGAATCGCCTGGCGTCTTCCCAGACCAATTACTTCAGATTCCCTAAGGGTGGGGGATGCCAGCCATCAGCAGCTTTTGAAGCTCCCCAGATGATTCCTCGTGCAGCCCTTGTGCAGCCGGCTAGCTGGTATCAGAACCCCCTGGAGGGCTTGTTAAACACAGCCAGCCAGCCCCACCCCCAGAGCACCTGATTCCCTAGCTCTGGGATGGGGCCTGAGAATTTGCATTTCTTTCTTTTTTATTTTATTTTATTTTATTTATTTGAGGGAGAGAGAGGGTGGGGTGGGGAGGGGCAGAGGGAGAGAGAGCATCTCAAACAGACTCCCCGCTGAGCGCAGAGCCCAACATGGGGCTCGATCCCGTGACCCTGAGATTATGACGGGAGCAGAAACCAAAAGCCAGACGCCTAACCACCTGAGCCCCCAGGCGCCCCGAGAATTTGCATTTCTAACAAGCTGCCAGGTGCTGCCCGTGCTGCTGCACTTGGACCACACCCTGAGATCCACTGCCCAGGGGGGTGAGATGAGAATGGAGAGGGGCGGAAAGTGAGGGGCCTGGGGGAGAAATCCCAGCTTTCTCGCTGCCCCCCCATGCTGAATTAGGCATGAACTTTGCTTGTGCATCCATTGTTTTCATTACACTCTGTCTGCACCGGGGGGATGAGGTAGGTTGATGATTGTGGAGAAGCTGAGCTGCGGCATGGGCCTCAGAGAGAGCAGGAATTTTCCCCTACCATCTCGGCAGATTCCCCAGCAAAATTAATCAAGAGGAGCTGCTTGCACTAGGGTCCCTTGGGTGGTGCATGGAACCTCCCAGACCCCTCCCCCCACCACCGCCCTTGGCCCCCTTACCTGCATTTTCTATTTTTTATAAAAAATATTTTACTTACTTGAGAGAGAGCACGCACACATCAAGCAGGGGGAGCAGCAGGGAGCCCGACACGGGACTCGATCCCAGGACCTTGGGATCATGATCCAAGCCAAAGGCAGATGCTTAACCGACTGAGCCACCCAGGCATCCTTTGCCTGCATTTTCTCAAGAGCAGGTGCTTGCTTTTACGTTTTCACTTCCCTCTGCTTCCAAGCGCCCCTAGTGGGGAGGGGAATAGGGAGCCAGGAGGCTGAGATGTTTTTCTGTGGGGTTTTCCATCAGTCTGAATTCATTCATTCATTCATTCAACAATCATTTTATTCAACAAATATACATGGCAGCGTTAGGTGGGCAGGGAGTCCTGTTTTGTTCACTGCTGCATGTGCCCAGATGCCCAGTGTCTGGCACAGAGTTGGTACTCAAGAAATACTTGTTCAGTGATGGGGGCCCAACTGTAGGCTCGTACCTCTACCACTAAAGGAAGACGCAGCCCCTGCCCTCAAGTGCCCAGAGTGGCGTGCCTAGCCGACAAAGATGCTAAACCAGTAGCTCTGAACGGTGACGGGCATGGTGACAGCGCAAGGTCTCTGAGCCTTTGGCGGAGGCCCCGTCCTGGCTTTGGGGGTACAGGAAAGGGCTTCCCCGGGGGGACATGTGTGTCAGCTGAAATCTGAAAGATGAACAAGCCAGGGGCAGGAGGACAGAGGAAGAGGGCGGACGGTCTCATACGACGTCTGCGGGTGGCACAAAAATGGTGCAACCACTTTGGAAAACTGATAGAATTGTACTCTTTACCTGTGAATGATCCGGGGCGCCCGGCGGGCTCAGTCAGTAGAGCGTGCGGCTCTTGATCTTGGGGCTCGTGAGTTCGGGCCCCACATTGGGCGTAGAGCTTACATTTTAAAAAATGTGAATGACACACTTTAACGTGGTTCAGATGGTGACTTCTATGTGATAAGAATTTTACCTCAGTAAAACCCCCGCCTTTTTTTTTTTTAACGCAATACATTGATTCGTGTTTCTTGCACCGAATGAGATCAAACACTGCCGATACAGAGCAAGCCCCGTGTCCCTACCCTCCTGCGAGCATCTCCTGCCTCTACTCCAGAGGTGACCACCAAAGGGAATTTCATGTCCGTCATTTCTATGCATCTTTATATTTGTAGGACACAGCCGCGTGCCGCTCCGTAACCCTCTGTGACGGGCATAGTCAACGTTGTATCTCCCCGTCATCCTGCCGTCTTGCTGGGGCTCTTAGCTCAACCGCGTGTCTGCGAGGCTCCTCTGTTGGCATGTGGGAGCCCACCTCGAGCACTCTCCCTACTGTTTGGGTGCCATGGCATGAAGGCACCATACAAGGTCAGTACTATAATTTTTTTTTAAGATTTTATTTTTTTATTAGAGCATGAGCAGGGGGAAGGGCAGAGGGAGAAGCAGACTCCCTGCTAGGCAGGGAGCCCGATGCGGGGCTCGATCCCAGGACCCCAGGATCATGACCTGAGCCGAAGGCAGACGCTTCACTGACTGAGCCACCCAGGCGCCCCTTCAGTTGCTAGATCTTAATCCCATGCCGCTCCCCGCCCTGCTGTTTTCCAAAGCCCATCTACCCAAAGGCCAGGAGTCTGGCTGGCAGGAGGAGGCCAGGGCTCTGCAGGGAGCAGGAAGGCTATACCTGGGGGAGGCCCGCCTTTTCCCCCAGATATGTGACCTCGGGCACGTCACGTCCTCTCTTGACCTCAACTTGTTCATCAGAAAAATGGGGCCTGTGCTTTCGTGTCTGAGGTCCATGTATCGCGTCCCTTCCAGCTCTAAAAAATTCTTTGGATCCTGAGCTGCCACAGAGATGAGAGGGAGACTCTGGGGTCTGCTCACAGGGTTGGGAGGTGAGGGGCTCCTAGGGGGTGGCTTTTGCTGCCCTGTTTCAAAAGGGACCACATGATTCTTCATAAAAGGAAGACCCCTTGTCTTTTTGGATCATCGCCTGCCGGGAGAGGCCCAGGCCAGGGAATCCATGAACCAGGGCGGCCCGCCATGCTGTGTAACTCGGAACTACTTGTACTTGTGTCTGGGTGAATCAAGGGAACTCAGTGCCTTAATCACAATAAGAGGAGACAGGCCCACGGACAGGGACACCTAGACGGACGGGGCCCGCGGCAATGGCAGATGAGGCTCCGGTGGGAGTAGATGGAGTGGTGGAAGAAGGCAGCTGGCCCCTGCCGCTCTGGGCGTGGCTGGAGCTGTTTGCCTTACAGGGAGGAGCTGGTGGGAAGCCCACCCTCCAAGTGTCACCCGAGGGGCCGGCTGGTGGCTCCCACAGGTGTGACCGAGGTAGGGCTGGCGCTCGGAGCGCAAGCACTCAGCCGTCTGGCTGCTCCCTTAGAATTCTCTCCCTCCTTCTGACTACCCTCAAAGTGGGCTTCCGGCAGCCTGGCTGTGTTCCTGCCACACAGAAAGTCCTCTGCCACCAGAAAAAATCACAAGGCTTGGCCTGCCATGTGAGGCCTTGTCCACTTCAGCCATAGCCACACGTCCAGGCTGACCTTTCCCAGGCTCAGCTGTCGGGTGCCCCTGGCCCTGGCTCCAGCCACCCCAGGGTCTGCCCCCCCCCCGCCCTCCGCCCCCAGAACACGGCCTGGCTGAGGCCTCGGCCACACAGCAAAGGCTTTCCCAGCATGCCCTCACTGGCTGGTCTTAGACATGTGCCCCAAGTCGCTCAGAACCCTGTTGGTACCTGCTGAGCCCCACACAGCCCCCCCACCCCCACTTGGCACCCCTAGGCCGGATTACCCACCTGTCTTCTCTCCTTGACCACTGCCTGCAGGACAGCAGGCCACGTAGACCCTGTTGCTGCTGCACCCCCATGTGGTGCCTGGCACAGAGCGGGTGCCTGGGAAATCGGTGAGCAATGAGTGGGTTTCTCTTGTACCCTGGCCTTCAGGGGTGGGAACTGTGCTCCCCAGGCTATCAATGAAGAAATGGAGCTTAGAGAATTTCTTGCTCGAGGCCGGCAGCCAGCCAGGTGCAGAGCAGGTCACCTGAGCCCTGATAAATAACCCTGTCTCTCCAGAGACTCATGAGAAAGTACTCGAAACAATCCCACAGTAGCATCTGCCAATGGAGGGGGAGAGCATTTGAATAAGTAACATTTGCCAGTGTAGCTGCATAGCATTTGGGGGAGTTCTGAAGTGTGTGTGTGTGTGTGTGTGTGTGTGTGTGTGTGTGTGTGTGTGTCTTCCCGAGAGTTTCCCTCCTTCCCCTTCCGTCCCCGTCACTACCTCATGGCCTCTTGAGCATCTTGGCTGAGAGTTTGCTTCGAGAAACTTAAGGCAGTTGAAGAAATTCCCTGTGCCCTGAGGGAACTTTTAGAAAGCCAGTGCAGGGGTGAGGCACCGGAGAGAAGCAGAGAGGAAAGAGAGGCTTCCCTAGGCTCCTGGCTGGGAGAGCTGGGCCCTCCAGGGAGAGGAGGGAGAAGCCTGTGTGTCTCAGAGCCGTGGGAGCAAGGCCTGTGTGGTGGTTAATCAGAGGTGTCAACTTGGCTGGCCATGGGGTACCCAGATATGAGGTCAAATATTCGGGTGTTTCTGTCAGCATATTTCTGGATGAGACTAACAGTTAAATTGGTGGACTTTGAATGAAGTAGATTGTCCTCCCTAACACGGGCGGGCCGTGTCCAATCAGTTGAAGGCCCGAGTAGACCAACAAGATGAGCCTTTACCAAACAAGAGAGAAGTCTCCAGCAGATGGACTTTGGCCTTCATCTACACCATCAGCTGTTTTTGGTTCTGCAGCAGACAGCCTTCAGACCAGAACTGCATCATCAGCTCTTCTGGGGCCCTTGCCCGCCGACCCACATTGTAGATTTTGCACTTACCAGCCTCGGTAAACACATGAGCCAATTCCTTGTAATACATTTTTTTCTCTCTCTATATATACACATCCTATTGGTTCTGTTTCTCGGGAGGAGGCCTGACTAATACAGCCTGCTTCCTGCCAGAGCCTAGATTGGCACCAGCATCCATGCCCCAGGGCAGGAGAGAGAGAGGCCTTGCACCCAGTGTAGCAGGAGGGAACTGAAAACCTTGCCTGGAGCTACAGTTCTGGGCCTTGGAACTGGAGCCACCCTCCCCGAACGGAGAAGCTGGTCTTCCACCCTGAGCCCTCCCTTGTCCTCTGTCACCTGCCCGCTTGGCCCTCGGACCCCAGAGCCTGGAGATGGATCAGGCCGCCCGTTCTGCTCATTGTGCTGGGGCCCGGTGTCAGCAGGAGGCGGGGCTCTTCCATGTGCCCTGGAGGCCGGCCCTCTCCTCCTTGCCAGGGCGCGGGGGAAGGCATGGATGGGGCAGTCTCTCTGGACATCCAGGGGCCCAGTCCCCCTCGATCTTATCTGCTTGGACTGGGTGGCTTCACAGGACTTTATTTTCGAACACTGTTCTGGAGGCTGGAAGTCCAAGGTCACAGTTGGATTCTGGTCAGGGCCCTCCTCCTGGCTTGTACATGCTGCCTTCTTGCCGTGTGCTCACAGGGCAGAGATAGAGCTGTAGCCAGCCGTCTGGGATCTCCTCTCAGAAGCACACCAGCCCCACCATAGCAGGGCCCTACCCTCGTGAACTCATTGAACCTTAATTTCCTTAATTATAGGCCCCATCTCCAAATACAGTCACACTGGGGGTTAGGGCTCCAACATCCAGGTTGAGAGAGACATGATTCGGCCCATACAACCCTTGCAGATGAAATCTTTCCCTCGAAGGTCTCAGCCTGGTCACTGACTGATACCACTGGGCTCCCAAAGCCTTCGCCCGGGGAAATAGGAAATGCCCTGAAAGGCTCTCTGGGTACTTTATGCTTAAACCACTTGTTTGTTTGTTTGTTTTTTTAAGATTTTAAAATTTTATTTATCAGAGAGACAGAGAGAGCACAAGCAGGGGGAATGGCAGGCAGAGGGAGAGGGAGAAGCAGGCTTCCCGCTGAGCAAGGAGCGCAATGCGGGACTTGATCCCAGGACCCTGGGATCCTGACCTGAGCTGAAGGCTTCACCGACTGAGCCACCCAGGCGCCCTGCTTAAACCACCTGTAAAACGCCATCTGTCTTAGGTCCCACCCAGGGTTGCTCCCATCAGTCATACTCCCAGCACCCACCCTGACTGGCAGGGAAATCACTGGGTGCAGGGCAGGTGCTGTGAGGGCCCAGGGCAGGACTAGGGTTGGGGTCAGGCCTAGGTCAGGGGTATTTTTGTCAAGGGACTCAAAATTCATACTAACTTAAGGTGGGGAGAAAAACTCTGTGTGTGTGTGTGTGTGTGTGTGTGTGTGAGAGAGAGAGAGAGAGAGAGAGAGAGAGAGATTGAGAGATGGAAGGGAGGGAGGGAGGGCAGAAGGGCACATGGCCAGGAGGGCAAGAAGCTCGGGTCACACCAGCTGCCTTTGTAACCTCAGGTCACCTCCCTCTGTGGGCCTTAATTTCCTCTTCTGCAAAAAGAAGGCCTGGATTAGATCACCCCCCAGGCTGCTTCTAGCCCTGACATTCTGTGATTTTCTAATTTCCTTCAGACTCCAGGGGCCTGCAGACCCCATGCTAATGTGCATGAATAAAACATGGGCGTCCTCAAGCTCAAAATATCGCAAGTATTTGCTCTGGATTTGTTCTCACTTCACTATGTGGTAAGCAGCGTCCAGCTGGGGCCCTGTGGCCTCCTGTTTGGATTGTTCTAGTGTGGCTGGGCTCCCTCAGGAGGCCGATGGTATGGTGGGGGGAGGTCCAGCCACGCCAGCGAGGGAGCTTCTCTCTGCACCTTCCCTCCCTCCATGCTCCCCCACACGCTTTGCTCTGAGGCCTCAACCCCAAACCCACCCCCCCAGGTCCCCTGCGTGCGGGTGCTCGGGGCCCCTCATTGCACCACCCTGGGGCCATCTCCCTCGGATGTCTGCCCTGGCTCCTTCACACGGTACACGGCCACCTGCATCCATGCTGGGAGGCAGCCTGTTGCCTGCTGCCTTATGGAAGGGGCATATCCTATGTCTCTTCTGTGGGAACTCGACAGACACAATTTTTTTTCTTATATTTGTTTTCTTTTCTTTTTTTAAGATTTTATTTATTTATTAGAGAGAGCGTGAGCAGGGGACGGGGGCAGAGGGAGAGGGAGAAGTAGATTCCCCACTGAGTGGGGAGCCTGACGCAGGACTCGATCCCAGGACCCCGGGATCATGACCTGAGCCGAAGGCAGACGCTTCACTGACTGAGCCACCCGGGCGTCCCTTAAGTTTTCTTTTTAAGTTATTTTTTGAGAGCAAAGGTTTGGGTTTACAGAAAAATTGCACAGAAACTACAGAGGGTGCCCGCGTCCCTCCTCATCCCCTCCCCCACCGGCCCCCTATTATTAACATCGGGCCTTGATGTGGTCCCTTTGTTACCACTGACCAGCCAGTATTGGTACCCTGTTATTTAGTAAAGTTTGGGGTTTACATTAGGGCTCACTCCTTGTGTCTCACAGTTCCATGGGTTCTGCCAAATGCGTGATGTCGTGTACCCGCTGTTACAGTACCATACGGGACAATTTCTGCGCCCTCAGCATCCCCTGTACTCCCCCTCTGCACCCCTCCCTTCTTCCTTTCCCCAGCCCCGGGCAACCGCTGGTCTTGTTCCTGTCTCCAGAGTTTTGTCTTTTACAGAATGGTCATGTAGTTGGACTCACAGTTTGTAGCCTTTTCAGATGGGCTCCTTTCACTTAATAATATGCATTTAAGGTTCCTCCTTGTCTTTTCATGGCTTGATAGCTCATTTCTTTTTAGCACTGAATAATACTTCATTGTCTGGATGAACCATTCAATAGATAACATTTGTGATTGATGGATTGGCAGAAAAGACCAGAAGTACGAGATGGTGGACAGTCACCCTCCAAACATAAAATCTATAAGAAATCTAGATCTCAGGACAGTTCTAGGTGATGTATACAGTGTGTCCCATGAAGAAAATCTGACATCCTGAGAGTTGAATTTCGAGTATTAGCTGTGAGGCAGACTACTTTTATTACCAAATGCTTCTTTCTTAAATAATTGCATTTAAAATAGGATTCAGTTAACGATTTTTCTACAACAGTTCAGGCGTGCGTTCACACTAGAAATTAGCTATAACCATATTAGATATTGTGAAAACGGGGACACTTTGGAGAGTAGAGGGGGGGGTGCTATTAATAATTATGCCCAGACAACAGGTGTACGCCAGGACTATCCCAGATAATATATAGTCTGTCTATTTATAACTGGTATCTGTCTGCTTAAAATAGCTCAGGGAACACAGGATATTTTTGTGTTTCTCCAAAAATATTAGATGGTGTATCATCTGAGGCTTAGCTTATTTTTCACTCACATGAAGTCCAAAACATGCATTGCTGATTGGCAGGGGTGGGAGGTGGCGGGGCATGGGGGGCTCTGCTCCATGCACACATTCAGGGATCCCGGCAGATGGAGCCTCTGCCATCTTCCATATGTGCCTTTCAAGTGGGCTGACCGATCATCTCCGTTTGTCTGGGAGTGGAGGGTTTCCCAGGCTGCAGACTCTCAGTGCTAAAACTAGGACGGTTTCTGGGAAACCAGGACAGTTGGTCATCTATTTCCAAGGCTGCCCTGAAGATTGACATCCAGCTGCCTGGGAGGGGAGGAAGAAATTGAGAGAGAGAGGGAGAGGAGAATGGCATGGCTGGCTTTTCTGGGCCAGGCCAGTCATCACTTCTGCCTACTTCCTATTGGCCAGAACAGTTACACAGCCACACCTAGCTGCAAGGGAGACTGGGAAATGTAGTCCAGCTGTGTGTGTGCAGCTAGAAGAAAATGGGTTTGGTGGTGAGCTGCTACGGGGCCCTCTGATTGAGATGGACTTTTATCCTAGCTGGCATGTGTCTGGGAATGATTGGTACCTCCCTTTTCTGAATCTAAGTCTCATTTGCCTAACAGTCAATGGTGTTCACCTTGGGGTGTCCATACGGCCCAGGCCTTCACCAGTGGACAGTCTTGAACACTCCAGGGTTCTGGGAAGGCTGGGGGCATGGCATTGTGGAGGTTACACCCGGCAGCCACAGGAGCCCACTAAAAGGGAATCGGGTTGTGAGCAGGGAGGTGCCACGTGAGAGGGTCTGGTTGTGCTCCAGATGGAAAACTTGCGGTCTGCGAAGTCAGTACACTCCTGCACCCATGTTGAATATGGAGCAATATAATCAGTCTTCAACATGAGTGCCTCCATGGCCGCGTTCTTTCCAATCCTTAGCTCTCAGAGCCATCCCGGAGAGACGGGTTAGGGCTGTTAGCCCCACGCCGGGGGGGAGCTGCCGTCTGCAGGGTGATGCCACATGCTTGACTTCTGCAGTTCTGTCCCCCCCTGCGCACCCTCGATGTAGCCAGGGACCAGGTACTGTCTTTAGGTACCTGACTCCAGGCCCTCAGATATAGACAATCTCTGGCTGCCCGGGTGTGGGGCAGATGATGCCAGAAGCAGAGAAGGAAACGATGCTACTTTCACTCACTCCCCTGTCTGGACGCCTCCTGCGGGGTGGCAAGGCTGGGAGCTGATAGGAGTGCGCATCGTGGGGCACTTGGGTGGCTCAGTCAGTTAAGCGGCTGCCTTCGGCTCGGGTCATGATCCCAGGGTCCTGGGATGGAGCCCTGCATAGGGCTCCTTGCTCGGTGGGGGGCCTGTTTCTCCCTCTCCCCTGCTTGTGCTCTCTCTCTCTCTCAAATAAATAAATAAAATCCTTAAAAAAAAAAAAAAAAGGAGTGCGCATCAAGAGGAACCACCCAGGGCAACCCCAGCTAGAGGGACCTTGGTGTCTGCAACCCCTACCCAAGGGACCAAGGGTTCTCTTTTCGGAGTGTGGGCTTGGAAGCCAGGCTTTTCTTCTTCTTTTGGCAGGGGGGGTCACAGACTCAGTTGGCCACTGTATTAGTTTTCTGTGGCTGCTGTGACAAATGACCACGAACTTGGTAGCTCACAGTTCTGGAGGCCAGAGGTCCCCAAGCAGTATTCCCGGGCTGAAATCCGGGGGTCGGCCTCTGGAGGCTCTAGGAGAGACTCTGCTTCTTGCCTCTGCCAGCTCCTGGCGGCTGTGGCCACATCACTCCAGTCTCTGCCTCTGTAATGCCCCTCTGACCCCCCTCTTCTTATAAGGATGCTTGTGGTAACATTTCCGGCCCATCTAAGTAACCCGGGTATGTCTCGGGGTAGGGGGGGATGGGAAGGAGGGCACCTGCTCCATGCTTCATGCTCCTGATCTTATTTAATTCTTCCAGAGCCCTCTGGGAGGGTCTTATCAGTTCCACTTGACAGTGTGAGGCTCAGAGAGGTTGAGTGACTTACTAATATAACACAGTGGGAAAGAGATGAAACTGGACTTAGGGCTGTCTGACTCCAGGGCCCCTGTTCCTCCATGGAAACACAGGAAATTCCACGAGGGCTGGACTCAGTTGGACTGCAGGTAACCATGCACGGTGATCTCCCCAACGTAAGAGAGTCTATCCTTTTTGCCTGTGTGATACAGTGATTTCTAAGAAGAAATATATATTAGGTCTTCATCCCAGTTTCTGGTTCAGAGCTCCTAAAACCCTTGGGGATTTTGAGAGTCTTTTGTTAGGTTCATGAAGCGACTTTGGGAACCCCCACCTATGGATGGGGGCTGGTGACCAGGGGAACCAGCCTTGAATGGACAGTTGGAAATTTCAGTCCCAGCCCTGACTTCTGGGGAGGGGAGAGGGGCTGGAGATTGAATTCAATCACCAATGGCCAACGATTAAATCAGTCATACCTGTGTAATGCAGCCTCCATAAAACCCCAAAAGGACAGGGTTCCGAGAGCTTCCGGGTTGGTGAGCACGTGGAGATGTGGGCAGAGTGGCGGGCCTGGAGAGGGCAGGGAAGCTCCTCGTCCGCTCCCCCTACCTCGCTCGCCCTGTGCATCTCTTCCATCTGGCTGTTCCCTGAGTTCTATCCTTTTGCAATAAACTAGTGATCTAGTGAGTAAAACATTTCTCTGAGTTCTGTGAGCTGCTCTGGAGGAGGAAGTCATCGGAGCTTCTCATCTGTAGCCATTTGGTAAGAAGCACAGGTGACAGCCTGGACCCAAGTCATCTGAAGTAGGAGCGGAGCAGTCTTGTAGGACTGAGCCCTTACCCTGTGGAACCTGAGGCTGTCTCCGGGTAGACCGTGTCAGAAATGAGTTGAATTGTAGGACGACGCCCAGCTGGTGTCCGGAGCATTGCCCAGATGTATGAGGAAGCCCCGCTCCAAGACACACATTGGAAATTGGGCCCAGGAACCCAAACAAGGCTGTCTCTGGGATCACCCCTTGGCTTAGGGCTAACATAGCCTGACCGCAGGCCCGAGTGTACAAACCACAGACCCAGTCTCCGGAGAGACCCCCCACCTTCTTTCAGTGAGCCCCTTTTCACTAACGTCATCTTGGTGTTCACAGATACTTCTCTAGTCATCCATCTCCTCATATCTGGCTCCTTCCTTCATCTCCAGCCCAGAGATGAAGGCAAACCATTGCTTCTTTTCATCCCTAGTGTTCTGGAAAGCTACTCTCTACCACTGTGTATTTGGCAACTTTTTCATCTGTAGGAAAATTGGCTTCACACGAAGAGACACACTTCTGAAACTTATTTACTAGGCTCATGCCTCAGATGTGAGGATGATAGGAGTGAGGGATGAGGAGTTTTACTCTCTGCTTCCCCTCCGGACTCCCTTTCCACTGAATCAATTCTTCCTGGGTTTTTTTTTTTTTTTTTTTCTTTTTAAACCAGTGAATAAATAAATCCAAGCTATCTACCATTCCTCTTTTTTGATGAGAGCTGGGGGTGGAGAAGCAAGCTAACTTTTGCATTTTAGCCTTTATGGCCTTTTGGGCAAATAGATTAGCAGTTGCTGGAACATATAGGTAATTAAGAGCTACGTGTAAGCACACACGCACACGCATAGGCACACTCATGCACCCACGCATGAGTACTTCGGCTGACTAGAAACTCCTGTGTAGTAGAAATTGTAGAGTTGGAAAAGCTGCATGCTGCAGGCTCCTCACACCCTGTTTTAGACCCGAAAGTGTCTAGGCTAGGCTAGGCTCAGTGACACATCAACATTCGGCAAATAAATAATAATTATTTCTTCGCTTTCTCGCCCCTGCATCTTGCTCTCTGCATTTAATGGGAGCCACCTTAAGACATCTGGGAATTTGGGGGTGCCTGGGTGGCTCAGTCGTTAAGCGTCTGCCTTCGGCTCAGGTCATGATCCCAGGGTCCTGGGATCGGGCCCCGCATCGGGCTCCCTGCTCCGCGGGAAGCCTGCTTCTCCCTCTCCCGCTCCCCCTGCTTGTGTTCCCTCTCTCGCTGTGTCTCTCTCTGTCAAATAAATAAATAAAATCTTTAAAAAAAAAAAAAGACATCTGGGAATTTGTGGAAAGGCCACACCCTTAGTCTGGTCTTCACTTTGAGTCATTTTGAAATTCAGGGCTTTCTCCAGTCCCATCTCTTGCTTATTCGCAGAAGAAAATGTGAATATTTTGTCCTGGGTAACACGCATCACTATCTTACGTGTTCGTCACTTCCTGCTGCCTCACCTTAGGGTAGAGGTTTTTTTAATTTCGGCAAACCCTCGTTTCTGAGACCAATTTCTGTATTAGTCAGGATAGGATAGATTATGCTGCAGCAAGAAATTAAGCCCCGAATGTCAGGGGCTCGAACAGACAGAGGTTTCTGTGCCGCTCCTGTGAAGTCCCGCGTGAACTGGGCCACTCTCCAGGGCAGTATCCACGATCTCAGATGCTGTTTTCTTACCATCTCGATATGCAGCCTCTCTGCTTGTTGCCGAAAGTGAAGGTTGCACAAGATGCTTTTAATGGCAAAGCCCGGGAGGAGTGCTGTACGTTATTTCCACTTACAGCCCAGTGGCCAGAATCCTGGCACATGACCTCAGTCTAACTTCAAGGGACGCTGGGAAATGTAGTCTTTCTGTGAGTCCAAAAAGAAGAAAATGAAACAGGAGTCGGCGAATATATAAGATTATTTCTTTCACACTCACTTTTCGGGGCTCTTCGCTCCTGTTTGTCTGTCCCTGTCAAGTGTCTAATGCTCCCTCACTTATCCCCCATGTCCCGTGCCTCTCCAGATTTCATTTGCACTAAGGAATATAAATGGCTGATAATAGCCTAAAACGTGACCCCTCTTACAGGCAGTTGCGCGTTAAAGCAAATTTTAAGCTTTTGTCTAGAGGGTTAATGCTGTAATGTGGGATTTTCAGGCATGAGGAGGCTAGTAGGAGAAATATTTTTAGGGTTTCTGAAACGACAGACCAGGCAGGTCCTCTGTACATCTCTCGTGTGCCATTTTGCCATGCCGGGGGAACATTAGTGTGAGATATTTTGGACTCAGGGGACATCAGGCTAACAGTATGAGTGGCCATGAGTGTTGTTAGATGTGACCAGACCATTAAAGCATGATTTTTATCTGGCTGTCTAGAGGTTATTGATATGAAGTAGGGAGAAATTATTGTCCACTCCAGCTGATTTGGTTGGAATCAGCTTTCAAATCATCCATCTGCCATCCTTCCTCCACTCCCTCCCCTCTGCAGAATGCAAGAGGCTCAATCCACAGTGGGTCTGTAATGGGCTTCGCAAAAGGGAACGGGGGTGGGGAGTGGGATTGAGGTCTCTTGTGTTCTCACTGTCAGACTCTGGCTCACCCATGGCTGTCTTTGTTCGTCCTGGCTCCAGCCCGAGGAGAAGGAATGGCAAACTCCTTCATTGACTACACCCATCCCCCAACACACACTCCAGCCCTGTGATGCCTTTACCCTGTGAGCGTCTAGTTAGAACCACATTTCCCAGAATTCCCTTCTCTGCACCTTTCCCGGTGAGGGTGGGCCTCAGGAGAAATGTGCATGAGATTTGGAAGACGGAAGTGTAGCAGCGGCCTCTTCTCTTCGGTGAGCCAACCTCACTCGCGCTGTTGCTGAGCCTAAGAGCCAAAAGGTCACCGTTTGGGCCTTAGGGTACAGCCAGGCCCCTAGCTACTTCCACTTTTTCTGGATCTTCTCCTTTGGCTTCTCCAGATCCTGGGGCAGGTTCCTCTGCACCGTGGTGGAGGGTGCCAGCTTTTCCTGGAGGTGACCCATCCTATAGAGGTTAGAGGCAGTGAAATATGGACTCTAGCTGCCATGGCGGGTCCCAGTTTGTCTCTGCACTTCCCCACCCCAGCCTCCAACATGCCCCCAGTGAGTCCTGCCTTCTGGTATTCATCTCCCCAAGTCCGTCCTTCTACATTGTACCGAGTTTCTCTGGCCAATGTGAGGATGACAGAAACAATGGGATGCCACTTATGACTTGGGCTACAAAAGACACGGCACCTTCCGTCTTAGTCTCTCTGCCTCTCTTTTTCTGAGATTGCTCCATCTGAGGAAAACCAGCTGCCCTTGTCCGGAGGATCTCTGTGGAGAGGCCCACGTGGTAAGAAAGTGAAGCCTTTGGTCAATGGCCAGCAAGGCACTTGAGGCCTCCCAACGACAGATATGTGAGTGAGCCTTCTTGGAAGCAGATGTTCCAGCCCCGTTTACGCTTTCAGATGATTGCAGGCTCCAGCAGACACCTGAACTGCGACCCCATGGCAGGCCCTGAACCAGAACCGCTCACCACTCCATTCCTGATCCTCAGAAACTGTGAGATAATAAATGTTTGTTGTTTGAAGTCACCAAATTTTGTCATGATTTGTTACACACCAATAGATAATTACTATGGGGTCCATTGTTTTCATCCCAGCTGCTGGCCCTGCTGCTCATAGGCCCTCGGGCCCTCAGGCGCTCACCCAAACACAGGCCAGCAGTCTCATATGGGCAGCTTAACCAGCTCCCACAACTGTGTCAGGCCCAATCCCACAATAAGCCCTTATTTTGTATCACTCAGAGTGGGTCTGCTTCCTTGACCAAACCTTACCCGATACCGCAAGAAACTAAAATGAGAGCTTCTTCAGATCCTTCATCATTGGTTTTCCCTACTGTATTGGTCTCAACTTTTGATCAAAACCACCCTAAGAGCTTAAAAAGAAATGCCAAGGCCCAGATCCTGTCTCCAGAAATTCTGATTTAATTGGTCTGGGCTGTGGCCTGGGCATCGGGATCTTAAAGCTCCCAGGTGCTTTTAATGTGCTGGTGGGGTTGAGAGCCACCAATGTAGTCTGGCTGACTACCAGTCCTGCTAGGTCTCCACTTCTCTAGCCTTCCTTGGGCTGGGGCAGGGGCACCCAATCTAGACACGCATGGTAACTTTTAGTTGGGGACTCCACACCTAGAAGTAAGGGCCACAGGAAATCTTCCCACTGGTGGTGGTAGCTGCAGCAAGACTGAGTTCCCAGGGTGGCAGGGCAACTTGGCAATGAATCCCGGTGTCGGTTCTGGTTCTTTCATTCCATCACCACTTCCATCAGTGCTGTGAGAATTATCCAACACCTTTTTATTTTTGAGAGAGAGAAAGAGCAAGAGAATGGGGGGGTGGGAGGGAGAAGGAGAGGGAGAGAGAATCCCAAGCAGACTCCCCGCTGAGCGTAAAGCCCAACGTAGGGCTCCATCCCACCACCCTAAGATCATGACCTGAGCCAAAATCAAGGGTCAGACCCTTAACCCACTAAGCCACCCAGGTGCCTCTACCCAACAGCTTCTTGACTGCATTTCTTTCTGCTTACATTATGGGACCTTTAGGGTCTATTCCAACACTGAGAGTCTGGATCAGGCAACTGCATTTCACATTAACTCCCCGAGTAACCTTAAGGGTACCCAGCTGCTCTCTGGGCCTGTTTCCTCACTGTCAAGGGGAGGACTGTGTTAGATGAACTCCAGACCCTTTGTCTTGGGTTGGGTTGGGAAACAGGCTCTGAGATGGAAACTTGTGTGCAGATGGTTTCTGGGGGAGTGCCTTGAGAGTCAACATCTGTAAGGGGAGTAGGGAAGCAGGAGTGAGCAGAAGAGGGACTGAACTATGATGCTCCCATGATCCCCTGGGACCCTTGGAACGGGTATGGCCCTTCAGAGTTGTCCTGAATTGAGGCGAGGGGATGAGCCTTTGTACCCCAATTGGCCATTGAGTGTGGTCTGCTCCGGGTAGAAGAGTGTGACTTTCAGTGAGCAGCTCTCTTGAGCACTTTCTGGAAAGGGAATCAGTTGAGAGCTGTCAGCAGCCGACACCCTGCAGCTGGAGGACTGAGTCCCTCTGTCTTGAAGAGGCAGGGGTGGGGGTGCCTCTGAACAGTGCACCCCAATGAGCCCTGCACCCTTCCAGCTTAGAGAGTCCACGATCATAGCCCTAACCCCAGGGTGACCTGTGAAGAAAAGGGTGGATCGCTTACTCCCTTTGGCTAGGCATGACATCAGGACCCAGGAGAGTAGCTGGAAGGTTCCAGGAGACCTCAAGCTTGATTAAAGCACAACAACTCTTCTTAGAACCTCCCTCACCGTTAGCAGAGGGAGAGCCAGAGGGACGTGTACTGTCAGCTTACTCCAAAGAAGCAAGGCCCTAGGGAAAAATTAAAAGCCACTCCTGGAGGAAGGAGTGGCTTCCAGAAGGAAAGTCTCCCAGGTATCACGCTCAACTCCCAGGAGCACGGAAGATAGCAGAGCTGTAAGGGACTGTGGTCGCCATGGTAATGGCATCTTGGATTCCAACTGAATGAAGCTACTGGCTGGCCTGTCAATCACACAGAGGCTGCCCCTTCAGTGGGAGCTAGTCTCGGGCCAGCTGGGGCGGGGAAGGGAGGCCGCCCTCCTGTGCGCACACCGCGGGCTTGTGGGAGTGTTGGTGTTCAGGTGCGTGTCTTCGCATATGTGATTATAAGGGCGTCTGTGCACATGTTTGCAGACATAGCGTGGAAACCCGAGTCCAGTGATATGTACGTGTGTGTTGGGGCTGGGGCTGGGGTCTGCATGCTGGACCCACTGCCTGTGAACCTGGGGCAGAGCAGATGACTCTAGAAGAGGCATGATTTTAGGGCCTCTTCACCCTTCTTCAAAATATCAACAACTGTTCTTGTCCACTCATGTTTCAAAAGCCATTTTTTTGAAGAAACATTCTACCTTCCATAGCCTCTTTTTAAAATGCAAAGAATTATTGGGGCACCTGGGTGGCTCAGTCAGTAAAGCATCTGACTTTTGATTTCGGCTCAGGTCATGATGTCAGGGTCGTGAGATCCAGCCCCGAGTCAGGCTCCGTGCTCAGCGGGAGTCTGCTGGAGGATTCTGTCTCTTCCTCTCCCTCTGCTCTCCCCCTTTCTCCCCTCCAAAAAATGAATAAACAAAATGCAAAGAGTTATCAATTACTGATCGACCAAGAATGGTGGGCTTCCCAAAAGCTGGGCCAAGAAGCAGAGAGGAGAAGCTGGAGCTTGCTTAGTGCTTCCCACCTAGTACGTGCCCAGCATGTTGGTCTGCATTTACGAACGCATGAATGTGTGAATAAATAGAAGGCTATGGTAGGGGAAGGGCAACCAGGAGACAGAATGGTCTCATGTGGAAACGGAAGGGTTCCTGATGTTGGCCTCGAGTCAATTCCATTCCATTACTTTCCTGTGCCTGTCACTGGGCTTGGGGTGGATGGTTGGTGGACCAGATTGGAGCCCTCCAGAGGCTGAGTCTGTCAGGGATGGGGGCTCCCTTCACGGGTTTCCTCGGTCCTGGGCGGAGATTGTGACCCTTCATTGAGGTTGGAACCCCAGCCTCTTTTCTCGGCCTTCCCAGGCTGCCAGGCTTGGCTGCTGACTGGTCTCCTGTCATCGTCACTGCCTGAGCCTGTCAGAGTGTCAGTCACATTCCTCTGCTAATCCTGGCTCTTAGTTTAGCTACCCCTGGAAGCAGATCCCAGGCAAGGACGTGAGTGCAGGTTGTGTGTTTGTGGGTGATCCCAGGAAACACCTCCAGGGCACTGGGGAAGCGAGACAGGGAAGAGAGGGAAGCCGATACAGAGTGTGTTATGGGGCGGGTTCCACTGTGGGCAACGGGGCTTAAACCCTCCTGGGGATGCCTGGGAGACAATGGAGAGCTCACCTCCCAGAACTGTTCCCACCGAGGGGCGAGGAAGCTGGGGTAATTGTCCACCAACTCCTGTTTGTCCTTGGCTGGGGGCTGCTCCCGGGAGGCTGTCCTCCTTGTGTTTCCAACCTGCCTCACTCACCAGCCAGAGGAAGCCCTTGGAGGAGGGCGAGCGGTAGGTGCTTTTGCGGTAGGTGGTTGGCACATACTAGAATGGCTAATGCTGGATGGGCTCGGGGTGGGGCACTGCCAGTGTCTGCTGCACCCCCAGTAGCCCTTCCCGCAATGTGACCAGGGTAGCTGGTGCCCCTGGCCACAGCTTAGCAGGCCCCGTGGTGATGGCTTCAGTCCTCAGACCTGGCCTGGGTCAGGGTCAGAGAATCAGGGCTTCTGAAACGTTTGCTGGGCTGCGGAACCAGGCCAGCCCACCCGGCAAGGAGCAGAGTCTGCTCACTTGTCTCGATGCAAGGCCAGATGTGGTCTGTCAGCCGAGGGCTTTGGTCCTCAAGAGACATCTGCAGGGCTCTCAGCTCCCATCACCCCCACCCCACTTCCGCTCCTGATTCCTGGCTGGGAACCTTCCGTGGACACTGGCAAGTATGCCTGGCCTCTGCTTTCTCGAACTCCGGCTCCTTCTCTCCCAAGGCCTGCTTTCCCAACTTGGCCTCGCCACCTGTTTGGGGGGAAAGGCCTCTGGATCCTGCGCCTGCAGCCTCCCGGTTCCTAACTGAGAGGAGACCTTCCCTTCCCAGATTAAAATTGGCTCCATCCTCCGTCATCCTCCAACCAGCGAACTTAAAGCAAGAGGAGGGCCAATCGGAAGGTCGGGGCTGGGCAGCCTCCCTGGGCTCATCATCTCAAGTCGCTACCTTTCCTACTCCATCCTGCTTGGATTCCCACCCACTTCCAGACTCGCTGGACTTTGGATTCAGTTCAACAGCTGCTGGAGGACTTTCTGTGAGTCCGGGCCCGTACCAGGCCTGAGGAGATAAGAAGGAAGTCCAGCCGCACTTGAGACATTTGCCGTGGGGGTCACTGCAAGACTCAGCATCTCCGTTCCTGACCTGGCTTTTTTCTTTGCCTTTTGAGCTGTCTGGGCCAGAGCTCAAAGAACCCTTATGATCTGGGCACATACTGGGTCTCTGAACACCAGAACATGGGCCCCAACCCAGATGAACTGCCCGACACTAGCCTGAGGTGGGGCCTCGGGTCAGTGAGGAGAACGCAGAATTTTTAGGAAGCGTTATGGAAGGGGAAAAACATTTATACTTCTTTCATACAATCCTCCTTCCCCAACCACCCACTCCTCCCCTGCCACGCCTTTCCCAGAGCCCAGCAACAAATGTCTTACTTTTTTTTTGTTTGTTTGTTTTTGAGGGAGAGAGAGAGAGAGAGAGAGAGCGAGAGCACACGTTCGTGCGTGAGCAAGGGAGTGCAGCAGAGGGTGAGAGGGAATCCCAAGCAGGCTCCATGCTCCTCACGGAGCCCGACGTAGGGCTCGATCCCACAACCCTGAGATCATACCTGGGCCAAAATCAAGAGTTGGACGCTTAACCGACTGAGCCACCCAGGCGCCCCACTCTGACAGGTTTAAAAAAATCTTACATTTTTATAATGCTGTCTAGTTTCCTCAGTACTTCCACAAACATCATTTCCCTGCCCAAGCTTACTGTGAGGTCTGTGGAGTAAGCGTTCGATTCCCATTATACAGATGAAGTCACCCACTGAGGCTCAGAAAGCCCTAGAGTAGGCACCTGTTTCAGTCAAGATTAGACACAGAGACTCAAAATAGCTGTGACTTAAACAAATGAAAGTTTGTTTGCCATCAGAGTCAAGGGATAAGCAGCTCTGTTCCACAAAGACACAGGGACTAGAGATCTATCTAGCCATTGCTTTGCTTATGTCCAGTGTCATGGCGTCTGGAGATGGGGCCTTTGGGACGTAATTGGTCATGAGAATGGAGCCCCCATGATAGGATTAGTGCCCTTAGAAGGGACGCCAGAGAGCTGTCTCATGCTCCTTGGTTGTCTCTCTCTCTCTCTGTCCTGCAAAATAAAGGAATTGGGTTCAACCGCTTCTCAAGTCCTCTCCAGCTGCAAATTGTGTGGGAATGGACCGGTGAGAGGCTCCATGAAACTAATGGAAGAAATACTTTTGAGGGCTTTGTCACCGAAACGTCTGGAGTTTGAATCCTGGCTCTGCCATAACCAGCTGTGTGACCTTGAAGAAGTCGCTTACCATCCCTGAGCCCGACTTGCTTCACGTGTAACATGGGGATAATTCACTTCTCGAGAGTGCTGTGGGGGCCAGACTCCTGTTCCTAGCACAGAGATGGGCATATGGCGGACTCACTGAAATGGCAGCCTGGTCCCAGTGCTTTGGGGGAGCGGAGCCCGGGTCCTGCTCAAGCTTCACCCAAGGCCAGGAGCTGCCCCCTCTCTCACCCATCATAGTCACCCATGGTGGCCGCTAAGGCTCCAGATCATCCTGGGGCCCCTGAGGTTGCTCGCTAATCAGTCCTGGCAGAGAGAACAGGGACCACCCACGGAGGCAGCTCAGCACAAAGGAGGCCACCTCGGTGCATATTAAACATCCACCAAACAGTAGAGTGGAAAGACTGGTAGCACTTGAATCAGACGGGGCCGCGGGGTGCTGAGGGCATGCAAATGAAGTACGGCTCCCCTGTGCAAATGAAGTACGGCTCCCCTGTGCGGCTGCCGCTAGGGTCACAGTGGAGGTGGTACCCTGAGCCTGCCCCAAGCCTAGAAGGGCCTCCCAGTGCGGGACTGGCCAGATGTCCTCTCTGCAGTGGGAGCCTCAAGCCCGGCACTTTAAAGTTTCTTAAAACAGAGCCGAAAGGACTCCTGCTGCCTGCACCAAGTTGTGGAGGGTTTTTCCCTCCCCTGCCCTGATTCTGGTTCCCCTTGATAGGACTACTTGGCATCACCAGCTGCTCTGAAGGAGGCTTGGGGCCTTTGGTGACACCTGCTGATGACTCAGAGCTGAACGAGGCTTGGACGTGCTAATTGAGCAGCTAGGTCAGGCTGGGGCTGTCCCGCTGTCTCTGGCCATCTGAGGACCTCGGCTGTGGGGCCTGTTATGAGCTGAATGGTGACCCCCCCCCCCAGTTCATACACTGAAGCTTGGACCCCCATTACCTCAGAAGGTGACTGTAAGTTAAAATGAAGTCCCAGGGTGGGACCTCATCCAATCTGACCGGTGTCCCTCTAAGGAGGGGAGGTGAGGACACAGACCCACCCAGAGGTAAGACCACGCGGGGCCACGGTGGGAAGGCAGCCAACAGCAAGCCACACAGCGAGCCCTCAGGAGAAGCCAACCCTGGAAACTTCCGGCCTCCAGAAGTGTGAGAAAATAAATTTCTGTGCTTTAAGCCCCCCAGTCTGTGGTACTTTGTTATGGCAGCCCGAGCCGACTAAGGCCCCTACAAATCCCGTTCTGTGCTTTCATCCTGAAAAGAGAAAAAGCAGAAGGAGGATGCCAGCTTGAGGAGATTTAGCATCCATCTACTCACGCCCATAAACTGCCGAATGCACGGTCTCTATCATCACCAGGAAGTTTTAATAATAATAGCCAACAGGAGCTGATTGTGGTCAATAGCGGGGTCTAAAGATGATTTATTTTGGGGGAGACTCTGTTATTAAAAAAAAAAAAACAGGCCACAAAATTGCAAATACAAAACCTAGTGTGAAAGGGAATGTTGTTGTTATTGTTGTTTTTAAGTTGGCTCCATGCCCAACGTGGGGCTTGAACTCACGACCCTGAGATCAAGAGTCACACGCTCCACCGACTGAGCCAGCCAGGTGCCCCGAAAGTGAACGTTTAAAGGAGAAAAGAAATAACAAATTACAACACTGAAAGGCTCACAAAGGCCTCAAACTTCACAAAATTCAGGGAGAAAAATAATATATTTAGTCATTCACTGTCTGAAACATTTCCTTGATTCTTTTTTTCTCTTCTTTTGGGCTGCATGGTTTTCATTGTTTCTCATACGGTAACGATTTTTTAATATCGTTTTCTGGAGAGACAGTAGAAAGATCATTCCGTCTCTCCTGCAGCGTGCTTGATCTCCCTTTTATAAAATTATTGACAGTGCTGTGAAGTTTCTCTAGGGTTCACAGGTTGTCATTGGGAATTAGTTTCCACTGTGATGTAATTCCGGAGTGACATTTGGAAACATCCGGATGTCTCCTTTGTTTGTTTTTGGCTACTACCGAGATACTTCGATCTTCCTGTCCTATTTGAATTTTGCTATGATTCGTAATTCTAAACAAAACAAAACAAAACCAGGCGAAATTAATGTGAAGTTAGGGGTACATATTCAGCCGCATAATTGTGTAATGATATAAAATGGCTCTTAGGCTACACACATTGACATGCCGATGAACACATGAGTCTAGTCACCAGAGCACTTGTTTCTTTAGGCCGTCTTGCTACATCAGTAGCAATTTTGTGTGTGGCTTTTTCTGGATCCATCAGATGTCACCAAGACAAGATGTGTCAGATACACTACAGTGCAATCTGAAATACTGGGATGCGTAAAGCTCCCTGCTCTTCAAGCAGACGGACTTAGGTTTGTAGGACGGCTACAGTTTTGTGCCCTACAAACACACGGATTCCGATAAATCCTATTTTGTGCAACTCCCATCAGAAAGGAAATAAAACCAAATGGTGTGTTATTAATCGCATACACTGCATTATTGAGTATATTCCTGACAGAAGTGAATTTCCATTCTGACTAGGCATCAATGAGAACGGGATTTGTCACTTCCAATTTTCCACATCTCATGAGTGGAAGATTTTCCACAGACTAGCTTCTGGCACCCTACATTTCAGGCTTTGTTTCTCTCCACTATCTGTATACTTTGGGCGGCGGGGGGCGGGGGGGGCGGGCTGGGAGCCATAAGATTGGATTTTTCACAATGGTCCCAACAAGGTCTCCCTTCCACATGCTCTTTGTGCAGTGGATGTTGGCCTTCTAGTTGAGGCACGGGGCCCATCCTTCCGCCTTGAATCTGTGGGGGTCTGGGACTATAGTGGAAGTGAGGGTATGTGACTTCCAAGGTTAGGTCATAGAAAGTGGGACAGCTTCTACCTGGCCCTCTTGGGACCCTTGCCCTAGGAACTCAGTTACCATGCTGTGAGGAAGCCCAGGCCACGCAGAGAGGCCACGGCCAGCGGAGGTCTCAGCCAAAAGCTCCTGTCAATCACCAGATAGGCGAGCGAGGAGCCTCCAGGTGATTCCAGCCCCCAGCCTCCAAGCCACCCCAGTGGACACCAGGTGAAACAATGACAGGCTGTCCCATTGAGCCCCGCCCACTGCAGATTCGTGAGCGAAACAAATGATTGCCATTGTTTTAAGCCACTGAGTTCTGGGGTGACTTGCTATGTCGCAATAGATGCCAAGGACGGACATATTTATATTGTGAGACAGCGCGTGGCATGCACCTTCAAGTCCCAGTACAGGACAAGTCAGCCCAGAGGGCAGTAAGAGTGTTCCCAAAGGCCATTGCTATGGTCACGTGTGTTGGCCAGCACCAAATTTACGTGGAAGTGGCCACAGACGCTATATACGCATATCCCCCCCAAAAAAAACCTCATCGTAGCCTCACTCTGACTTCCCCATAGCCAGATCGCAAATATACCCATGGCTGCTCTCACACCACCAGACCCAACAGGTGGTATGATTAAGCAGCAGTCAAGTTGGAGACAGATGGTGGTCTGTACAAAACATAAGCACCCTACTCCCCCTGAACCAAGCTTGGAAGGGGTCAGTGTAAGTGATGTGCCTTGGAGCTTAAGCTTTACTCAGTTCACAGCAAATCCACTTCTGGAGCCAATATTTATTGAATGCTTATAAAGGCTAGGTCCTGGGCTAAGCCTTTTATATAAATGGTCATATTTGAACTGAAATTATGACCCTATAGGTAGATACTGTTCTTCTCCCCACTTTACGTATGAGAAAACAGAAGTCCAATATCATTCAAATATGTTTAGCATGTACTTACTGAGCTTTTACAACTAACAACTATTTGTATATTGTCTTATATTGTACAAAGGAGTTGCAAGTCTATCATGGGTGTGATAAGAACCCTCCAGGCATAATTCTTATGTCCATTTTATAGAGATGCACACTGAGGTGAGGCACTGAGCCGGGATTGCGGTAAATACCAGGAAGTATAAGGTGCATTCTTTACTCTTAAGAATCTGGGTTCCTCAAGGGGCGCCTGGGAGGCTCAGTCAGTTAAGCCTCTGCCTTCGGCTCAGGTCATGATCTCAGGGGTCCTGGGATTGAGTCCCGTGTCAGGGTCCCTGCTCAGCAGGGAGTCTGCTTCTCCTTCTCCCTCTCCCTCTGCCCGTGGCTCCCCCTGTTCATGCTCCCTCCCTCTCTCTCTCTCTTTGTCAAATAAATAAAAAAATCTTAAAAAAATAAAAAAGAATCTGGGTTCCTCTAAAGGGCTAAGAAATGCTATTATGCTAGAGAAAGTAACCAAAGATGCTGGGGGTGTTAGCATAATGTCAAGAGGGGTTATGAAATGCTGTGGGTAGTGGGAAATGGGCCTTGAGGGAGAGCACAAGAGGGCAGGGGAGGGGCAGAGGAGAGGGAGAAGCAGCCTTCCCACTGAGCAGGGAGCCCAATGTGGGGTTCCATCCCAGGACCCTGGGATCACGACCTGAGCCAAAGGCGGATGCTTAGCTAACTGAACCACCCAGACACCCTCCTAGTCTCCTTTTTAAGGAGACAACTGAGGGGCTATAATTTGCCCACATCCACAGCTATTAAGTAGCAGGATTGGGATTTGAAGCAAAGCCTTGCTGTCTCCCTGCCCACTGGCTTTCTACTCTGGTTAATGCTATAGAGTTCTAATCTACAAAGGGTCCAAAGAGGTGTCCTGAAAGCCAGAGTGGAAAGGACAGGAAGGTGTCTAGCTGGAGGTCAGTTAATTCCACAGAGAAGGTAGAGCCTTAAACACAGAGGGCAGCATCCATTGATCCTGGCAGAGAGATGCAGCATGAACAAAGGCAGAGATTGATTGGACACCGGGGGTTGTGCACAGGAAGGGGCTCAAGCAGAGGGTGAGTGGAGATGATGAGAGATGATTTATTCCCACATATTTGATGTTTTGTAAATTCTATCATAGAATGTTTTTTTATTTTCTAATTTTCTGTTGCTAATACAGAGAAATGCAATTGATTTTTGTATAGTCACCTTATATCCCATGAGCTCACTAAATTCATTTATCAGTTTTAGTCATTTGTTTGCAGATTTCCTTGAAATTTCTATAGACACAATTATGTCAGCTGAGGATGAAGACAGTTTTTTACTTCTTCCTGTCCAAGTTTTATGCTTTTTCTTGCTTTATTGCACTGGCTAGGACCTCCACTACAACACTGAATAAAAGCGATAAGCAGGGATGTCTTTGCCTTATTCTTGATCTTAGGGGAAAGCAATTGGTCTTTCATAATTAACTATGAGGTTAGCTGTAGGTTTTTTGTAGATGCCTTTTATCAAATTGAGAAAGTTCTCGTCTATTTCTAGAGGCTTTATCATGAACTAGTCAAGACTTCTTAAAATGTACAATGTGATTTCAGTTGTACCATGGGGAATTAGGGACGGTCATGACATTTCATTCATTCATAGAGTATTTATTGATTTAGGTCAATGTTCTCGGTTGGGAGGTAGACGAGGCCGACTGCAGCAGTTATCAGCATGTTATAGCCATGTCCCGCTGAGTGGCAATCTTCCAAGGTTATCAGCGAACAGGGAGACCTGCACAGTGACTAAACAGAAAAGGCAGAGCAGAGGGACCAGAGAGACTGGTTCTAGAGCACAGATGAGACAGCATCATAGGAAAATCTAGAAATAGTTGGAGGGTGTGGGAAATAGGGGTGCTAATTCCAGCAAGAAGGCCAGTGGGGGCTCACCATAATCCCTGGGTTTAAAAATGAAGTATAATAATAGTTCTGTGATCACAGTCTATAGAGACCGAATACAAATTTCTGTTAGAATTTACCTGGGGAGGAGGAAGCAGTGGTAATTACATTTTAAAACATAGAGGAAAGTTGGGGCACCTGGGTGGCTCAGTCAGTTAAGCATCTGTCTTTGGCTCGGGTCATGATCCTGGGGTCCTGGGATCGAGCCCCACGTTGGGCTCTCTGCTCTACAGGGAACCTGCTTCTCCCTCTCCCTCTGCCTGCTGCTCCCCCTGCTTGTTCTCTCTCTCTCTCTGTCAAATAAATAAATAAATAAGATCCAAAAAGAGAAAACCAAACATAGAGGAAAGTTGAAGGGCTATTACAAGGAAACATCTAATTACTGCCCCCCACCCCACCCCGTATTAAACAACTGCTAACATTTTGCCACATTTGCTTTCTTTATATTAGGGTGAACCACATGAATTTGCCTTTTGTGTTGATCAAAAATAGTTGACTATCAGAAATTTCATATGGATATAAGTACTTTACGTTTTTGCCAAGTCACTTGAAAGTTGCAAATGCCACTACACTTCACCCCTAAATACTTCTGCATGCATCTCCTAGGAACAGGAACATCCTCCTACAAAACCACACCACCATTATCACACTAAGAGAATTAACACCATTTCATATATGTAGTAGCCAGTCTCCAAGATGGCCGCCAGTGGTCTCCACTTCCTGGTATTCCCACCCTTCCTTGATTCCTCTCCCACAGTGACTAGGGCTGACCTAGTTAACCAATAGGACATTGAGGAACTGATGGAGCATGATTTCTGAGTCTAGGTCATAAAAGACGTTGTGCCTTCTTCCTTGTCTCTTGGATTCTCTCACTCTGGGAGAAGCCCGCTGCCATTTTGTGAAGGCACTCAAGTAGTCTATGGAGAGGCCCCCATGGCAAAGAACTGAGGTCTCTTGCCAACAATCAGAATCAACTTGCCAGCCATGCGAATAAGCCACCCGGAAGCAGATTGTCCAGTCCTAGTCAAGCCTTCAGATGACTGCAGCCCCAGCCTGGACTGCAACCTCCTGACAGACCCTGAGCCAGAACCATTTGGTCAAGCTGGTCCTGCTTTCCTGATCCACAGAAACTGTGTAAGATAATAAATGTTTATTGGTTTTTTTCCCCAGCTATTAAATATTGGGATAGATTGTTACTTAGCTCTAGATAGCAATTAAACAGCTAATACATCATCCAATATCTAATCCACATTCAAAGTTCCCCAATTATCTCCAAAAGTCTTCTAGAGTTTTTGGTTTCTTTGTTTGTGGGGGCTGGGAATCAAGGTTCACATACAGCACTTGGGTAGGCCGTGTCTACCATCTTAGTCTCTGGAATGGGGAGAACTTGTATGACTGAAGGCAGAATAAAACTGACCCACACGTGTTTGGGAACAAGATGAGACTCGGGTGAATGACTTATCCTGAGGAATAGTGGAAGATCAGGTTGAAATAATGGTGGATGCTCACCGGGTGTTTACCATGTGAGTTAAGGACCATACCAGGTGGACACGGTCAGCATTGGCCCCATTTACAGATGCAGTAACTGACGTACGGTGAGGCTAAACAATTTGCCGCAGGTCACGCGTTAGTCATTGATGGAGCTGGGATTTGAACCCAGGCAGGCTGGCTCCACAGCCTATGCTTTTAACCACGACATTGTCATGTCTAACCTATAGACGTTTTTGCTGCAGCTCTTGGAAGGAGGTCTAGAAGGATTCAGAGAAGAGATTGAAAAAACAAATGCTGTGGGAACCCCTAAAAGGCATTATACTTACAACGTGGAGGAAAATCAGGGGTGGGAAATGGTGGCGTCGACCATTTCAGTGTGTACATAAAGCAGTGAAGACTGATTGGTTTTTCCTCATCTTGACACGGATGTGTCAGAGAAAACTCCACTCAACCTCATCTCGAGTCTGTCTGGAAAGAGGATGCAAGAGCCAGATGGTGCTGGAGAAGGAAAGCCATCTGGGTGGGATGGTTTAAGTTTCCTTCTCTGGGCAGTCGAGGACCGAGCTCTAGGACCTCTTAGGGTTCTGTTGAGCCCAAGGATTTCACGAGCGTTTGTGCCCACTTGTGACTTGTTGCTCCTTTCTGCCTGCATCTGGTGGACACTGTTGGTACCCTGCCCATCTGTACCCTGTCCCTGCCCATCTCTGCACTCAACGCAGCACCGTCCAATAGAACGTTCGGTGATAATAGAACGTTCCCTACCTGCACTGTCCTATGGGTACCCACTTGCCACAGGTGGCTATTGAGCACTTGGAGTGGGGCCAGTGTGACTGAGAAATGGAATTTTACATGTCATTTAATTTTAATTAGAGTAGATTTAAAGAACCACATGGGCTAGTGGCTACCTGCTGGACAGCATGGAGCTTCTGAAGGTTGTTTACTGAGAATACCTGCAACTCTGCCTGAGGGCTTTTTTTCTGGTCAAAGGAGCCCCGCTGCCTACTCTGCCCCCACTCCTGCCCTGCCCCCGTCCGGGCTCCCCGGTCCGGGCTCGGGTAAGTTAAAGGTCCCCCCTCCCAGCAGCCTCCCTCCAACTAACAAACTGAGGCGGCACCTCACCCCTCGACTGGCTAACTCAGACGGTGCTTCTGGGTCCCAGAGCTCCCCAGTGGGGCTGAGCCCCAGTTGCTCACGGTGGTAAATGACTTGATATAATGACCTCGTATTGGCAATAGTCCCTTCTGTTTCACTTCCCTCCCAAATAAAGTACTTGCACTTGCTGCGGGGTTGTTTTGGGGTACCCAGACCGAGACCTGCCTGCTCTCTGCTAAGTTCAAATCAAAGAAACAGATGCCCAAGACATTTGCACGCCTGCCTCTATACAAAGGGAAGAATGATCTGACCGGTCTGTCTTCTGCCTCTATGCCTCTACACAGGATTGAGATGCACCTCTGCCCTGATGGTGACGAATTTGTCCCACTGTCTTCACTCTGCGGGCTGCCATTCCAGTTGCCTTGAGGACCCCAGGCTGGAAGGATACCCAGGATTGTCCAGGACCCAGCAGAGCCTCTCTGCCTATCTCCGCCAGGAGAGCTATGGTTCTGCAAGTGTGGGCGGGGCCTCGGTTTCAGGGTTGGGTGTTTATCTTCAAGGTCAAAGTCAAGCTCACCGAGGGAGGCCAGGTCTCTCCAGAGGGTAAGAGCAAAGCTGCATGGAGCCCGTCTGTGGTGAAGGGCGGTCAGCCTAGGGTGGCATTTTATTGTTAAACCTTTTCCTTCAACATGGCCCTAACAAGGGGATGGCTTAGCTGCAAGGTGGACATGTCTGAAAGCTTTCAATGCCAGAAGGCTCCTCTCCTTTGTCCCACCATCTCCTCCTCTGCTTGAACCCATTGCTTTCCCTTCTTGATGTCTCTTATTTAATAAAAGGCAGTGGACTCCTTGTAACCCCCACCCCTGGCAAATGGCCACATCTATTCCCACCTGTCCCCAGAATCTAAGATCAGAGATCTTGAAAATAGGGCTTGTCCCTCTCCGACATTATATACAGATATGTGCCCCGAATGGCAGCGTTTCTTAGACTTAAAAGGTGTATTATGTTCTATCGTCCCTCTTGTGCAGCGCCTTTCCTATAAAACTTTATTGTGACCAACTCTTCTCCCTTAGCTTCCTGGTCGATTATTTCTGCTAGGCAATTCAGCCAATGGGCTAGAATGAACGCAAACTGGGTGTTTTTTTGTTTTTGTTTTTGTTTTGTTTTTTTCCTAAAGGGTCGCCACGGCCCGTCTGATGGGACTGAGCGATTATGGACAGGCTTTCTCTGCCACGGTGCCCAGGACAGGTGTGATTCCGGGGGCCCAGTGCTTTCCTGAAAGTGGAGGTCCAGAGAGGGTTCCTCTGTCCCGCAGAAGGGCCCAGACCTCTGGCCAAGGAGCCAAGCACAGAAGCATGGCCAGGGCTGAGCGGGGAACATTTGGAGCTGGTATAATTGCTTATGTAGTTTTAATTGCTCATTCATCATGCTAACAGGCCCAGAGTACTGATCGTTTGCCACGTGCTCAGTAATTAAAAGACCAGGGGGTGAGGTAGGGTGATGAGGAGTGGCGGGGTGAAATGAGGTGAAGAAAAGCCAAAATGCACAGCACAGAAGGCAAGGGGGGTGGTGGCTTGTCCCCTTTCTGACACAGAACGAGGGCGGTGCCCCCCACTAGCATTTCACAGTCGTTGGTTTGCACCTGAGAGCAACCTCGCTCCCGGCTCCCTGGGAGGGGACCCGGTCCCTGGACAGCCCTTTTCGGGTCGCAAGCCATTTCCACCCACATGGTCCCACTTACTCCTAGATGACCCACTGAGATCGATGGCATCTGGGCCTCCAGTATTCAGGTGAGGGGAAAAGGCTCCATAAAATGCCTTGCCCAGGATCCCATGATGGCCCACGTCTTGTCATGCCAAATCTCTGGCTCTCTCCTCCCTAGGGACCAGCAAAACATGGGGTTTTCTCTGGGTCCCATTGACATTGTCACAATAGCTGAATTCTGGACTGAGTATCCAATTGCCTGGGGAATTTACAATAATTTATAATAATTCAGTGATTTCCTAGGTCCCACCTTCAACGAGGGTGGCAGCGTTTTCCAGGGGTCCGGGTGGGAGTCTGTTGATAGGATGTTCCCCTGGCAGCTCCAATGATTGTTCCGGCTTAGAGAGCCCCATTCCAAAGGGCACACTGCTGGCCCCCGTCCCTCTTCAAAGGACCTCACAGCAGGTGTCTTGGTTTGGGTTCCCCCAACAGCAGATTCCAAGTCAAGCATTTGAGTGCAAAAGAGTTTATTTGGAAAGGTGGAGAAAATTCTGGAAGAACTGGGGGAAAGGAGACAGGGCAGGGAAGGCAGAAGACATAGGGCACCTTACTAAGCAAGTTACCTCTGCAGGCAATACGGGCTTAACCCCACTGGGGACCTCGAGGATACAATGCAGGACATGATTCACAGTTCTCTCACCCGAGGGGCAAGGACGCTGGGGTATTTATACTCCAACTCTCCTAGAGGTGGGGGTGTAAATTCCTTATCACTGTCACTTTCAGCCTACCCTGCAGAGCAAAGCAGGCCCCAGCCCCAAGAGAAGGTCCTCAGGCAAAAGAGATGAAGGTTCTGGCATTTGTGTGTGCCACAGTGGAAGGTCCTGGGGAACACAGGCAGGATGGGGACAGTGTCCAGACAGCAGGGTGTCTGTCATACTGCCACAGGGGAGGCTCCTGAGTGCCCCTGCCCCCGACTGCGATGTTCGTCTGTCTTCATTGGCAGCTCAGCTGTTCTGGAACAATTTGCAAGTTGAAATAGTATTAGCGTTCCCCTGGGAGTTATTCATGCATTCATTTTCCTTCTCGCTTCTTTCTTCTTCTCCCACTAATACAGAAGATCCCCTGACCCTAAAGGCCAAAGGACATGTACTGACCGCCACTGGGAAGCAAGCAGCCTGGGGAGGGAGCTCTATGATGATGTGCTGTGAGTGGGAGTGACAGGATTATAGGGAGACCCTTGAATGCATTCTAATTTCTTTTTTCTTTTTAAAGATTTTATTTATTTATTTCACAGAGAGAGACACAGCGAGAGAGGGAACGCAAGCAGGGGGAGTGGGAGAGGGAGAAGGAGAAGCAGGCTTCCCGCCGAGCAGGGAGCCCGATGCAGGGAGCCCGATGCGGGGCTCAATCCCAGGACGCCTAACAACTGAGCCACCCAGGCACCCCTCTCATTTCTTTAAGCAAATAATTTGAGATTTGTGCGTTTTATTGTTAACAAGAAATTTTGTGCGAGGTGACTCACAGCTGATGGGGACATGTTCATTGAGAAATGTTTGCTTTCTTTTTGCATCCAGGGCAGGAAACTTCCTGGAAATGGTTTATTTGCATGCATGGCCAACTTTCCATCAGTTGATTAATAAATCAATGAACAAATATTGATTGTCTCCATTGTGCAAAGCATCGTGGAGCTTTATTGTAGATATAAACATGCTCCCTGGCTCAGAGGTGCTCACCGCCTAATTGGGGGTAAGATCTGTAGACATGAAAAGGTAACTTATAATGCGGAGTAGCATACAAATGCTGGACCAGTGGTGTACATTGATGGTTCGGGAGAAATCAAGGAAGACTTCTCGGAGGAAGGGCAATTTGTGCTGGGCCTTGAATGATAGGTAAGAGTTGCACAAAAAGAGGGCAGTGGAAGGTATTACAGGCGAGAGCAGTGGTGCCAAGGAGGAAAAGGCCAAGGCCTGTTCAGGGACTGTGAAGGGGTCTGCCTGGCTGCAGTGGGGCTCCTAGATGGGACGGGCATGGCCCAAGCCTATGGGACAGTTTGGAGCACTGTTGAGTCTCCCTCATTCAAAGAACCACCCAATCCTCAGTGTTGGAACTTCGTCGCTGCTCTGAACTGAATTGTGTCTCTCCGGAATGTATAGGTTGAAGCCCTAACCCCCAACGTGACTGTATTTGGAGATAGGGCCTTGTAAGGAGGTAATTAAGGCTAAGCAAAGTCATGAGGCTGAGGTCCTAATCTGATAAGATTGGTAGCCTTATAAGAAAAGGAAGGGTTCTCTCCTTCCCTCCCTCCCTCCCTCCCTCCTTCCCCCTCCCTCCCTCTCCCCCTTCCCCCTCCCCCTCCTTCCTGTCCTCCCTCCCTCTTTCCCTCCACGCAAGCACCCAGGAAGGGCCATGTGTGGAAACAGCCAGAAGGCAGCTGTCTGCGGCGGCCAAGGTGAGAACCTTTACCAGACACCAACCTTGCTGCACCTTGTTCTCAGACTTCCAGCCTCCTGAGTTCCGAGAAACATATTTGTGTTGCTTAAGCCACCCAGCCTGGGACAGCCTGAGCAGACCCAGGTAGTCAGCTTTCTACCTGTGGGAGACAGGCGCCTCCCTGGGGTATTTATTCATGCTCGGCAGAGCAGAGGGGTTCTAGCCAGGGGCCGTGAAGCTGGCCAGGGTCCCGGGGCCTCCCTGACCCAGCCCACTCAGCTCCGCCACGGTGGCCTGGCCTTCACTGCCCTCTCTGGGACCTACAAGCCTTAAGGACCTACAATTCTCTTCACAGCGGGGATGTGCAGGAGCTTCAGGCTGGGTTGACCTACCCCCTTGCTCCACGCCCTTCCCCAGACCGAATGAGAGGAGAGCGGCTGGATCTAGCAAATAAAAATATAGGACACCTAGGGGCGCCTGGGTGGCTCAGTCGGTTGAGCGTCTGCCTTCGGCTCAGGTCATGATCCCCGGGCCCTGGGATCGAGCCCCGCATCGGGCTTCCTGCTCCGTGGGGGGAGTCTGCTTCTCCCTCTCCCTCTGCTGCTCCCCCTGCTTGTTCTCTCTCTCACGCTCTCTCTCTCTCTAATAAATAAATAAAAATCTGAAAAAGAATATAGGACACCTAGTTAAATTTGAATTTCAGATAAACAATGAATAATCTTGATAGCATAAGTACGTCCCATGCAATGTTTGGAACGTGCTTATACTAAAAGAAAACGACTCATCGTTTATCTGCAATTTGCATGTAACTGGGCATCCTGTATTTTATCTGGCAACCCTCTATGGGAGGGCTTAGGACCCCTGTGTGGCCAATCAGAAGACCCCGTGCTCTGGGTCACCATAGTTGGTTCAGCATCAGGCATGTGACCCAAGGTCAGAGCCCTCCCTGCCAGCGCGCACTACGACTGAAAGCACCCAAGCTATCAGGACGGAGAACGTTCTCTGGCTAGAGGAGACTTCCCCCAGGGAAGCACCCATCAGACAACCCAGTTCACACAGAAGGAAGTAGAACCGAGGGAGAAAAAAAGAGCCTAAGGACAGTGCTTGGTTCAGCTTCATCCCCTGAACTTGAGCTAAAGTGGGAAGTGGCTTGAATTGGGAATCCTTCATTTACAACTGACTTGGAGTTCTGGCAAAATCTGTGGGAGCTAAGTCACCTCAGAATCACAAGACTCAAACCTGACTGAATTCAAAAGGAGGACTGGCTCCATTTAATCGCTGAGCAAACAGGAGCCAAGGATGGCTCAGCGGGCAGTGAAACGTCCCAACAGGTCCCTCACGCACACTGGGACTCCTGGGTGTGGCTCTGAGGTGTCACCTCTGCCACATCCACAGCCCCCCCGCTGCCAACCAGCAGAGGAGCCCTTAGCTTGCCGTCCCCCTCATAGGTTCTTTCTGCCCTCCCTCCCCTTTCTCTTGAAGACCCTTTCTTCCTCATCAGCCGTGTATCTTTTATGTTCCTTCTCTGTCTTGCCCTCCATGCTCACTTGTAAGAATACAACCCACAGACGCTCTCAACCAGAGAGCGTCTGTGGATTTATTCTGGACATCTTCTGGGCTGGACTAGAAATATTGGAGCTAGAAAGACATTAGGGCTGTTACAATCCAGCCCCCTCACTGTCCTGAGCTCACAGAAGAGGAGACTGAGGTCCACAGTGGCCGAATCACCTAAGGCTCCACCAAGAGTTACAGGCAGATCTTAGAATAAGAAGAAAGCCCAGTGGTTGAGGGCAAGGGTCCCTGGGTTTGGATTCAGAAAGCCTGGATATTCATTTGGGTTCTACCACAAATCACTTAACCTCTTTATGTCCATTTCTCCCGCTTGACAAGGAGCTTAAAACCCCATTCACCTCATCATGGCTTCTGCAGCTGACAGCATTACAAACTGCCAAATGAGTGTGCTGGACCAAGACTGCACGGTATTAGTGTTGTTGGTGTTACTATTATTATTTAACGAGGCTAATCCGCCAGTGAAGGAAATGAGCACACATCACGAAATTAATTATAGATGTTTTTTTTAAATGACTGTTTATATTGAAAGGAAGGCCTCGTAGTTGCCGCACAATTTGAGGAGAAGTCGTGTTTGGGAAAAATATTAATATTCAGAGCCGTGTTGATTAGCTTCACTCTTGTTGCTAGGCAACAGGGTCCTTTGTAGCCTCTGCAGTGTGGGGATTTTTCTAGGGGTGGGGGTGGGGAAAGGGATGGGGGGATTAGAGGGAGGAAAAGTGCATTACAGTAAGTCATTCCGCTGGTTCAGCCAATTCCAAAGTTGCCTTAAAAAAAAAAAAAAAAACCCCAAAAAAAGACCTACTCCTTTAACAACCTATGTGATTATAGTTGTTGGATAAGGAAAACCAGAACGTGACCCCGAGCTCACCACTCACCCATGACTTGAGTTTCAGGTTTGGCAAGACTCGTGTTTACGAGATCAGGGCTGAACCACACGTGGCCCGGGCTTTTACCACCACTGACGTTCACTGTGGCTCAGCAAGGGCTGCCTGCCAGTGCGCAGATTAGGGGGTCGTGAGAGGCTGCCATGAATCAAATGATCCAATCTCATTTAATAGTGGCTGTGGCCTTTCAGTCAAATTCTAACCCTCGAATGGGGCCAGCCCAGAGCAAGCCAAATAGTATGTTTTCTGATGCAAAACGGAGACTCGTGAGGATCGGAAATTCATTGGAAACCCAGGACAGGTTATGTGCGAGTGAGGGTCTAGAGCGTCTATTGTGTGCAGGGCGCTTTGCAGGGTTAGCTCATGGTGGTTCTGACACCAGCGCTGGGAAAGATGCAGTATTGTCCCCGTCTGGGGGACTGAGGTTTAGAAAGATTGAGCAACTTGGCCCAGGTCACACCAGCTAGCACGGGGCAGAGCAAAGGATTTAAACTCAAGTCTTTCTGTGCGTGAGTGCCTGGTGCCCACGGAACCAGGCTGTCTGCCCTTACCTGGCTAAGAGGGGGGCTGGGAAGGGCCCGGAGAGAAAATCTCGGGGCTTTGCATGAAATCGGCTTGTGGCCTCTGTTAGGTTGAGGCCCGCTCAGTGAGTTTCCGATATGATCACAGATCACTTAATATATGGTCCTGTTCAGTCACTCCTGCTGCAATAGCCGCCCCCAAACTTAGCGGCAAAGAACAAGACCCATTTTATTATGCTCGCGGATCTGTGAGTCAAGAATTCGGGCAGGGCTCAGCTGGGCGATTCTTTTGCTCCATGATGCATATACTGAAACCACCCTGTGGCCCGTTGGGCTGGGTCTGGAGGGTCCTCCAGGGCTTCACTCACATGTCTGGTGCTGGGGCGGGGACAAGCTGTCTCCTGGAGCATCATCCCAGCACTGTGGTCTTGGGGGTTGTGGGACATCTTCCATGGTAACTGGTTTCCGCCCCCCCCCCACAGCAACTGTCCCAAGAGACCCAGGGAGAGGCCGAACGGACCTTTCTGACCTAGCACAGAAGTCACATGTCACATGTGCCATGGTCTATTGGTTAAAGGAGTCACAAGCCCACTCAGACCCCGCATCTTGATGGGAGGGCTTATCAAAGAATTTGAGGACTCTTAAAAATAGCTCTGGGGGGGCACCTGGGTGGCTCAGTTGGTTAAGCGACTGCCTTCAGCTCAGGTCATGATCCCGGAATCCTGGGATCGAGTCCTACATCGGGCTCCCGGCTCAGCAGGGAGCCTGCTTCTCCCTCTGACCCTCCCCCCTCTCATGCTGTTTCTCTCTCTCTCTCTCTCTCAAATAAATAAATAAATAAATAAATAAATAAATAAATAATAGCTCTAGGGGGTGCCTGGGTGGCTCAGTCAGCAAAGCATCTGCCTTCGGCTCAGGTCATGATCCCAGGGTCCTGGGATCGAGTCCTGCATTGGGCTCCCTGCTCAGCGGGGAGCCTGCTTCTCCCTCTGCCCCTTCCCCACGTCGTGCTCTCTTGCTCTCTCTCTCTGACAAATAAATAAATAAAATCTTAAAAAAAAAAAAAGCTCTAAGTACCGAGTTCTTCATTCCAGTGAGAAATGGATAGTCAAAAAATTTTGGATGCTCTGAAAATAGAGGAAATGCATGAGCACAAGAAAGTTCAATATGCAATACCATAAATTGTACTTATTTTGATGGATTTAGGACGAGGCTGGTTGAATAAAAGGTATGCTTAATAAGAGCTTTTGTTTGTTTGTTTTGAATTTCATGTTCAGGTGTAGTTGCCAGCTGAGGAGCCTATCTTGCTGACCAGCTAAGTCTCATTTATAATTGATAGTGATTCCGTTTGCATACAGGGTGCTTATGACTTTTAAAAGCCTTCATTCCACTATGATCATATTTACAATATTAGTTTGGTTAGGAAAGCCTTTTCTCCTTGTAGAAATCAAGTGAGATAATGATGTCGTTGAAAGACTCTTCGGATATTTTAATGAGCTCTGCAATCCTATGCTAGCCTACCTCTCATTCCTTGATGCTCTGTGTCAGACATTATGCTGGAATCATTTAGAATATTGAGGTGCACAAGACCATCTCTGGCAAAGACTGTCCCCCAGTATACTGCCTCTTCTTCTAACAGAGAAATCAAACTCTGATTTTATGCTAGGTGCTACATTTCCCAGCCTCCTTTGCAGGAAGGTATGGCCATGGGCTTTAAAAAATCAGGCTATTGAGATTTAAGTGGAAGTATCACATGGCTGCTTCCAGGAACCTTTTTTAACAGATAGCTGATATTTGACCATTTCTCTTTTTATTCTTCATCTCTTGCTGCCTGCAATGTAGATGTAATGACTGGAGCTGTAGCCACCATTATGAACTATGAGTACAGGGCTTCACTTTAGGAATGGTGGAATGGTTAAACCGGAATGAGCCGGGGTCTCTGAGGTCTCCTTAAGACAGTACCTTTCGATTTTTACAAATGAGAAAGAAACCTCTATCGCATTTAAGCTACTGCAATTTTGAGTCTCTGTTGCTTTTAGCCAAATTTAATCCTAATCAATATAGTATCTCTAAGGAGTTCACAGTCTAGTGAGGTGACAAAGAAGTACATAATTATAATCAAATGAATGAAATAAATGGCCTAACCACAGTGATCACAATTATGAGAAATAATCTGAGAGATGCAGTTTTGATGTTGAAATACTGGAATACTGTGACAATATTTTTGAATTTAGGACTAACTCAGAAATTATGGGACAAATGGTAGCTATATAGCCAATGTCAGAGCTAAAAGGAGAAGTGCCAGATGAGTCCTGAGAAGGGAGCAAGGATTTCTATTTTTTTTTTTTTAGACTTATTTATTTGAGAGAGGGAGCCCAAGCAGGGGGAGGGGCAGAGGGAGAGGGAGAAGCAGACTCTCCACTGAGCAGGGAGCCCAATGCAGGGCTCCATCCCAGGACCCGGGGTTCATGACCTGAGCCGAAGGCAGACGCTTAACCGATTGAGTCACCCGGGTGCCCCAAGGAGCAAGGATTTCTGATGAGGACATCTTAATCAGATTGACGGAAAAAGAGGTAGAAATTTTAATTTGGTCTGGAATTTGGGGCCTGCATTTTAAACAGAGAGACAAGCAAGAACAAAGTCCAGGTGGTGTGGAAATGTATAGAGAGTTTGTAGAAGGGTCCACGTGGCTGAGTGGGAGACCATGCTGGAGAGTCCTATTTGGTGGGGAGGACCAGATTTTTTGCCCACCTCCCTTGGCCAGGCCTCAGGAGGCCATGTGGGCCTGGGACTTCTGGCCCATGATGCACATCGAGGGTCTTTGTAGGCGTTCTCCTACGAAGGTTTCTTTGGCCTCGTGTAACTTGTATTGCTTTGAGTTAAATTTTGTACCTGGTGTGAAATAGGAGTCCAGCTTCATTCTTTTACATATGCATTTCCAATGGTCTTGGCCCACTTTTTGCCCACTGTGTGGACCAAACATTGAGGCCCCCGATTCACAGGACAAGCAAACACCACATATTTCCAGCAAACAAAATGAGGAGCATGAGCAGAGGCCAGGCCACACTCGTGGTGCTGTTGTTCACTTATTTTGACGTGGGCAGTTCAGTTTTAAGTACTGATGATCTCACCCAGCACATTCTGATAAAGGCCCTGCTGAGAGTTGTACCACAGGAAGGAGTTCCTGGAAGCTCAAACCTCTCTTTAAGTGCCTCTCTGCAGAAATCTTTTCTTTGGACTTGGTGAGGTTTAGCGGGTATGTGGATTAGCAGTGAAGATTAGCACAGCCCTGCTGAGAAGATGGCCCATTGCCCAGAGCCTCGGGCCACAAAGGCTGTGTTAATAATCTGATGTGGGATGAGGGCAAGGGACATCATAATGAGATTCTTAATAAAATCCCGTTTCAGAGACTGTGGTTTTGAAAAAATTTTTAAACAATGACAATAAATAAAATGTTCCAGTGCATTAAGACATGAGAGGAGTTGGTGCCCCAGACCTGTGGAATACTGGCTTTTCAACCCCCCCCCCCCCCCGCTTCCAGGTAAATCTAAAGGGCAAATGGTCAGGATCAGGAGTGAGTGAAGACAAGCATACTGTGCCTTGAAATGTTGGCGTAGATGACTCAGGATTTAAGTCTTTGATCCATTTTTAATTAACTTTTGAGTAGGTCTGAAATAGGGCTTCAATTTCGGTTTTTTTTTGTGTGTGTGTGGCTATCCAGCTGTCCCAGCACGATTTGTTGAAGGGCCTATTCTTTTCCTATTAAGTGGCCTTGGCACCTTTGTCAAAAATCAATTGACCATAGACTCATGGGTTTATTTCTGGACTCCTAAATCTATTCTATTGTTCTACATGTCTATCCTTATGCCAGTACTATACTGTTTTGATTACTGTAGCTTTGCAGTAAGTTCTGAAATTGTGAAGTGTGAGTCCCCCAGCTTTGATCTTTCTTTTTCAAGATCATTTGGGCTATTTGGGGTCCCTTGCGATTCCATACAAATTTTGGGATCTGCTTTTTCAGTTTTGAAAAAAAATGACACTGGGATGTTGATAAAGATTGTATTGAGTCTGTAGATTGCTTTGGAGAGTATTGCCATTTTAACAATATTAAGTCCTCGAATCCATGAATATGGGATGCCTTTCCATTTGTTTAGGTCTTCTTTCAATTCTTTCAGCCATGTTTTGTAGTTACCAGTAGACAAGTTTTGCTCCTCTTTGGTTAAACTTATTTTTAAATATTTGATTCTTTCTCATACTATTGTAAATATAATTGTTTTCTTAATTTCATTTTTGGATTGTTTATTGCTTGTATAGAGAAATACAACTGATTTTTGTGTGTTGCTCTTACATCCTGCAACTTTCCTGAATTTACATCAGTTAAAGGACTTGCAAATTACATAAAAACCCATTTGAACTGGCTTGAACCCTAAGAGAGATTGATCGGTTCACATAATTTAAAAGTCTGGTGGGCTCCAGGCATGAGTCTATCAAAGTTCTGGCTCCATTTCTCTGTACTTCTCTCAGGTTTGCCCTTCTCTAAGGATTGGTTCTATGTTGGGCGCCTGGGTGGCTCAGTTGGTTAAGCGACTGCCTTCAGCTCAGGTCATGATCCTGGCGTCCCGGGATCAAGTCCCACATCGGGCTCCCCACTCAGTGGGGAGTCTGCTTCTCCTTCTGACCCTCTCCCCTCTCATGTTCTCTCTCACTCACTCTCTCTCAAATAAATAAATAAAATCTTAAAAAAAAAAAAGAACTGGTTCTATGTTCAGGTTGACCTCCCTTAGGGTTGCAAGAGGGTTGCTGACAGAAACTGGGTTTGCATGCTTCCTCAGTCACATCCAAGGAAAGACAAAAAAGCATTTCCTTCCCTCAAAAGTCTTGAGTGTCTCTTTGATACTGTCATCACTGTCTAGTGACAAGAGAGATGGAATTGCTATGATTAGCTTAAGCCACTGAGGTAAGGATAGGTTCAAACCCACCCAAATCACATGGTTGCTAACACACAATGGGATGTGTGTAGGGGGGTGGTTGCCCATACAAAAGGAGATGGTTCTTAGAGGCAGATCTCAGGACTGTTAGGAAGGGGAGAGACAGTGTCCATCAAACCTATGAAATTTGTACAGGACCAAGCAGCATTCAATGACTATTTGCTGAATGAATGAATGACTGAGGCCTCATTAGTCCTTTCACAGATACCCAGTTCCCTGGGGCTGTCTCAGCCTCCATTCTGGTGATGGCCAACCCTGCAACCTCTAGAAATCCCCTACTGAGATCCTAGACTCTTCTGTGGGGAGGAGAGAATTCTCTCTACAGGCTCCATAGCTTCTCTGATTTCTGAGCATTAAGACCCTGGTAGAATAGACCTGAAGAACTGTGAACACTGGGGAATCCACATATTCAGAGTAAGCAGGGTGAGTAAGCAGGGTGAGTCTTGTGAGTCCATGGTGTGGCTTTGAAGTCCTCATGTATAAATTCCTCCCCAGGCCTGATGCCTGATATTCCACCACTAGGAATTCACTCCTCTGGTTAGTTTGAAAGGCTTTTACACCTTTAAGACCAACACCCTCTGCCCCCACACCATCAACTGGGTCTTTGGTTTGTAATCAAGCATCTTTGTATGATCAAACCATAGCAATACTGATGTATTCGGAGAAGTATATTCAGTAATAAGGAATCACCTACACCAGAGAATCAGAGTCAAGAATAGGGGTCCCAAGAGCATCAGGTCCTAAATTATGAGAACTTACTTCTCTTTATAGATACACAGTTTGAACTCAGTTTCTCCAATTCGAGACTCTGCCCCTTCTCTGACTAATACCAAACTCCACTGTAGCAGGAGGTATTTTCCAAAAATAGCCACAATAATAGCTCCTGTTCCACATGCTTTTCTAGATCCTTGCCACTCTTGCATCAGTAGGTGGAGTCTATGACCCTTACCATTGAACCTGGGTGGGCCTTTGTTACTGCCTTGACCAACAGAGTGTGGCAGAAGTGATGCTCTATGACTTCTGAGAATAGGTCATAAAAATGTAAGGTACTCTTGCCTTGCTCTCTTGGGACACTTGCTCTGGGAACCCAGCTACCATGAGGAAATTCAAGCAACTTACGGAGAGGAACTAAGGCTCCCAGACCATAGCCCCAGCTGAGCTTCTAGCCAACACCCAGTGCCAACTTGCCAGCCATGTGACAGAGCCATCTTGCAAGTCAGTCCTTGTGGTAAGCAGCATCTGAGATGGCACCCAGTGATGGTATTCTTGCCCTTGTGTGATCTCCTCCCCTTAGTGTAGACTAGACTAAGTACCTGGACCCTAACAAATGGAGTACAGCGGCAGTGACAGGATGACTCTTCCAAAATTAGGTTATAAAAAGATGGTGGCTTCTGTCTTGGGCACTCTCTCACACACTGGAGGAGGCCAACCACCATGTTGTGAGACAGCCCTGTAGAGTGGCCCATGTGGTGAAAGACTGAAACCTGCCATCCACCACATGAGTGAGGTTGGAAACAGAACCCCCAACAGTGGGGCCTTCAGAAGAGAACTCAACCATAGCCAACAGCTTGACTGCGATCCCATGAGGCACCTGGAGCCAGAGGCCCCCAGTTGAAGGAGGCACCCAGCTAAATTGCATGCAGATTTCTGATCCGTAGAAACTGTATAAGATTACAAATGTTCGTTATTTTAAGCCACTAAATGTTGGGGTAGTCTGTTAGGCAGCAAGAGATAACTAATACAATCTCCTTTTCCCCGGATCAAGTTGGCCCAGCTGATGCTGCATGGAAGAGCCCCTGCCTGAGTTATAGAACTGTGAGTAAAACAAACGATTGCAGGGGTTTTAGCTCACTAGGTTTTGGGGTACTTGCTAGGCAACTATGGTTAACTTTTTCTCACTGAGAACCGTCTGACAGGGGCTGGAGAAACAAAGCAAAAAATAAACCAGGCTGAAACATTCATCTACTGTAGCCTAGGATTTTAGTCTGCTCGGGCTGCCACAATAAGGCCCACAGATTGGGTGGCTTAGAGAACAGAAATTTCTCCTCTCCTAGTTCTTGAAGCTAGAAGTACAAATCAAGGTGTTGGCTGAGTGGATTCTTCTGAAGCCTCTCTCCTTGGCTTGTAGATGGTTGCCTTCCCACTGTGTCTTCACGTGGTCTTCCCTCTATACCTGTCTGTGTCCAAATCCCCTTCTCTTACAAGGACACTAGTCATCTTGGATTGGGGCCCACGCTAAGGGCCTTATTTTAACTTAATCACTCCCTTTCAAGGCCCTAGTTCCAAATACAGTCACATTCTGAGGTCCTGCGGGTTAAGGCTTCGACATATGAATTTTTGGAGGAAACAATTCAGCCCATAAGACCTCAGCCACCTACTTCCTTTGGAGAGTCCTCAACGAACTGATTTTTCAAGAGATAAAATGTGTCCTTCTCTCTTCTTGCTGAAGCATTTTCTAATGGGACAATTTTCATTGTCTTCCCAAAGCTTTTAAAAATCTCTTTGAAACTCACTTCTGCCCTTTAAAAAAAAGCAATACCCTCCTCCTAGTAATTCCTTCCACTTCCCTCCCTAGAGGTGTCTGGGCTTTACCGCAGCAGATCCAGAGGCCCACGGTGGTGGCAGGGTCTATAACAGAGGCTCAGGGAGACCCAGGCCCCCGGTGGACACAGGCCGGTGGCACTCCCAGGCCCGTGGAGGCCGCAGAACTGACAGCAGACACAGGCAGGCCTTCGGCAGCCACTGGGCCCGGGGTCCAGACATCCACCTACTCTGGGCACAACACAGGGCCCACGGTCCTAGTTTTGTGGCGTTTTCAGTGAGGCCGCAGGAGCTAATTCCCGTCCGCAGGATTAATGACTACGTAAGAGCTGATGGCCTGAGGCAAAGCAGAAAGCCGTTACCCTCAGCTCAGCGTTGATTTCCTCGTTATCATTATCAGGCCAGACACTTCTTCCAGGTTGTTTTCTGTTTTCCTACAAAATGGAGGGTGGGAAAGAGGCAAGGTTTTCAGCTTTGAGGCATGATTCTTGGGCAGCAGAGTTCTCCTGCTGGGGGCGAGGGACGGGCTGTAAAACCGCGAGGCTGCAAGCCTGAGGATCTTCCGGCCTTGGCCAAGGTCAGGGCTGAGACCTGAGGCCCATCTGCAACCCAGCCCTCCTCGGACCCGACCGGGCCTTCTAGCCCCTGGGCCCCTGGGCCCCTGCACCCCCTGAGGCGGTGACTCAGGGGACCCCTCTGTAAAATGAGGCCTCGCCACCACAGGGCACTCTGAGTGTCTCCCGTGAAGGCCACTTTTTTAATAAACCTACGATTAAGTAGAATTACAGGATCCCTGCACTGTTATGCATTTGTCCCAATTCTGTTCCACATCAGCCCTTGTCCTACCCCAAAGTCACATTTCTGAGGTTTAGACGGGAGCTGAAGAGCTATTTAGAGGCTCTTTTCCTGAGCAGAAGGCTTCTCCCAGGTGTTCCTGGTGTGTTGGAGAGGATCTCCGTTCGCTCCCCCGCCCCGCACCTGGCCCACCCTTCTGTCCTTCTTTCCGCACATGTTTGTTACCATGACCATGGGCCAGGCACTGTGCTAGGTCCTTATTTTTCTTATGTGATTTGGATAAATCCTGCTTCCAGAAGCCCTGCGAAGACCTTCCCTTCTACTCGCAAACCCCGGCCTTGTCCCTGGATGACTTGAAGTCTCCTTCAGGTAAACGGGCTTTGTTGGAGGTTATAGCACTTGGGGGGGTGGGGGCAGCAGGTGGGGCAAAGGAAGGAGGGGCTCCTGGTGGCTTCTTCCCGTTCCAGCTGCCCCTGAAAGGGGGTAAGGGGCAAGTGTTCGAGGCACAGAGAGGCAGCCTTCCTCCATAGGACTCTTGGCCTGCTTTCCTGGCTAGTTTTGCTAGCCTGCTCTCGGTGAGCATACCCTGCCAAGGAAAACAAAAACCAAGGGCCCAGGAGAAAAGCCACTGTGTACAGAGCACAAGCCTCTAAATAGCTCTTCAGCTCCCGTCTAAACCTCAGAAATGTGACTTTGGGGTAGGACAAGGGCTGATGTGGAACAGAATTGGGACAAATGCATAACAGTGCAGGGATCCTGTAATTCTACTTAATCGTAGGTTTATTAAAAAAGTGGCCTTCACGGGAGACACTCAGAGTGCCCTGTGGTGGCGAGGCCTCATTTTACAGAGGGGTCCCCTGAGTCACCGCCTCAGGGGGTGCAGGGGCCCAGGGGCCCAGGGGCTAGAAGGCCCGGTCGGGTCCGAGGAGGGCTGGGTTGCAGACGGGCCTCAGGTCTCAGCCCCGACCTTGGCCAAGGCCGGAAGATCCTGATTAACATGAAAACGGAAGACAATTCGGGCGTTCTTGGGCAGCCCAGCTCCTGTGCGGCTGAGGGGGGAAGGTAATCATTCTATCACTGTCTTTCTGGGCCAATTAGATGATTCAGCATATTCCCGGCCTCTCTCTGCGCTGTGGTGATTTATGGGGAGCTCTGCGGGGCCTGCCGAGGCTGAGTGATGGGGAGAGGGGCCCGGCCTCCAGGTGCGTGCACGTGCGCGTGTGCACACACTTCACACATCACGTGCACAGCGCCAGATGGGGTTGTGTGCGAGACACGAAAACATTGGCAGGGCCTCTCCCAGCCACTCGGGTTGCTGACAGCTTCTCCTGGAGAAATGCTCCTCTGGGGCGAAAATCTGTACTTGCGGGAGGCACGAGGAGGGGGCAGGAGTTTAGAGGTTAGCCCCCTGGGCTGCTGGGGGTGAGGAGCTTCAGGAGAACAAATGAGAAGGTGGTGGCTTCGAGGGAGGCGGGAGGGGCTGAGCCGCTTGGCCTCTGCCATCTGACCTGTGGCCGGCCAATGGGCCTGGTGCTGGGCCGAGGGTGGCGGCCGCGGCCGGAATGTGTGTGTAGGCTGTGCCTGGATGGCCGCCTTCTCCTACGTGTTTTGACGGGCTGCTCTGGGTCACTGCTGTCCATCCTGGGGACTGGGGCTGGGCGGGTGGGGATCTCATATCTGCCGCACTGGGAGGACGAAGGAAGCTGTGTGGTGTCCTCAGGGGCAAGGAAGCCCCAACTTGAGCTTCCTGAAGGAGTCAAAGGTGGGCCATGGCGGTCCAGGTGGGCCGCCGCTATGAGTTCTTTCCATCCGTCTTCCCCAGAAAGAGAGTCTCCGGCTTCTGTCATGAACTCTTGATATCACCCATGGAACACTGACCATGCCCGGCCACTCCCTAAGTCACTCACTGGAAGTCCGAGGGTCCTGGCCTGACATCGCATCTGTACTAGCAACGTCATTTTCCCTCATGCTTGTGAAATACATATTACATGCTAGCAGTTATTCCAGATGCCTCACGTACCTCATTTATTTCCCAAGATAATCCTTTGGCAATGCTGTGAGCATCCTGTGATGGTTAACTGAATGCGCCAACTTGTCTGGGCACGGGGTGCCGAGACATTCAGTTGGACGTGATTCTGGGTGTGTCTGGGAGGGCATTTCCCGAGGAGGTTAACATTTGAATTGGTAGACTGAGTCAGCAAACTGCCCTCCGCCCCCCCAGTGTGGGTGGGCCACATCCAATCAGTTGCAGGTATGACTAGAATCAAAAGGCTGAGTTAGAGGAAACTTGGCCTGCCTCCTTGTCGAGCTGGGACATTGGTCTCCTGCCTTGAGAGTGGAACTTAGAGCATCAACTCTCCTGGTTCTCGGGCCTTCAGACTTAGACTCTGACTACACCACTGGCTCTCCCAGGTCTCCAGCTTGCTGACTGACTGCAGACCTTGGAACTTCTCAGCCTCCATAATCGTGTGAGCCAATTCCTTATAATAAATCTCTCTCTCTCCTTCTCTCTCTCTCTATATATATGTATGCACTTCTGCATCAGAATTCTCATAGATGTTTTGATAGGCTGCTCTAGGTAATTGCTCTCATGTATGACAACTATATATATATATATATATATATATATATACACACACACACACTAATAGAATATTTATGTACTAATGCCCATATACACTCACCAATATGTATATACACACACACCAATAGGACATATATACCATATAGGATATGTTCTGTTTCTCTGGAGAACTCTAATGCATATCCCCATTTCACAGGTCAGGAAACTCAGGCATGGAGAAGCGAACTCATTGCACAAGGTCTTACTCAGGAAGTTGGGATTTGCACCCAGGCAGTGTGCCTCCCAGGCCCTCCCGCCTCTGACTCTTTAGTTTCTGCACGTTCAAAGATGTCCTCCACAGACTCAGTGTGGGAGAATGAGCTGAGAAGCATGGCTCGTGGCTCGTGCCACTCGCCCGTGTTTCCCATCCAAGCCACCCAGGCCCCATCTTGAAAGCATAAATGAGAATTCCCGAGGGCTGGCTTGCGGCATCTGGCGTTCTCAAACCTCGGGGGACCTGAGGAGACAGGTGATGGAGTGGACGTGGGAGGAGTGGAGGGCGGGCGAACCGGCTTCTAGGTCTACCTGGCTCTGGGCACCTCGGTTTTGTTAGCTGCTGAGAGGGAGGTGTAGGCTCGATTATCTCTGTTGCCCCGGGGGTCCTGCGATTCCACAGGGCTTGTGGCTTCCCAGATGGCTCGGGGAGACAGCCCCAAGCAACCACGTCGGCCATTTCCCAGCCACGAGGGCTTCGTGGCAAATGTATCCAACCACAGAGGAAGGAACCTGGGGGGTGACCGTTCAGGTTTGTAGCCAAACTCTGCCCTTTCCTGAGACTTTGGGCAAGTTCCTTAATCTCCCCCGACCTGTTTTTGTAAAATGGGGCTAGCAACGCCAACTCCCAGGATGGCTGAGCTCACCAATGCGGGCACGGTGCTAATCTAAGTGGCGACAGGGTCTGTGGCATTTCCTCCCCTTCCTGACTCAGTTTATGTCACCGTGGCTCACTGTCCCAGCCCGAGGACTAAAAGTGTCACCCATATCCCTCCCCTTCCCTTTCAGGAGTCTGAGAAAGCCTCAAGGACACTGTGGGATCCGGCTTACTCTCTTAAAGGGTCAAGCTTGCTTTCTCTCTCCATTTTTCCTCCCCTTTCTTGTTTCCTGGCTCTTTTCCCTGATTCCTTTCTTTTTCTCAACAAGCAGTTGCTAAGGAACTCTCTATATGTGCATTTGTGCTGTTTCTTTCAAGGTCATATTTCCACCAGCTCTCCAAATGTGAGGCGAACAGCCTTCCTTCTTCTCAGCCTGCATCACGTGACCCTTAAAGAGGAGGGTGGAGGCTGCCTGTGCAGGGCCATATGGGCGCGTAGACTTGGACACCCATATATGCATATGTGTGTGTAGCACAGAAACCCACATATGTATGTGTGTATATGTACACGTGGAGGCCCACATATGTGTACATGTGTATACACAAGAACACCCAGGTATACACCAAAATGTGATTCTCTAGCAGATGCACAAATGAGTCTCATAAGACCCTCTTCTTACCCCTCCCCCAAAGCATAAAACAGCTAGTAGAAAACAAGTCATGTCTACTGGGTTTGAAGGAAGTAGGATGTGTCTGGGTAAAAGGAAAGAATCCATGCCAGATGGTGGTGCTCTTTTCATCCTGAAGCCCAACATTTTGAGATGTGCCTTTGCCCAGAGGGGAGGGAAAATTCTTAAATCAATCAAACAAACTAAACGAGGTGGGGAAGAGACATACCAGGTTCATGGATTGAAAGACTCCACATAGCAAGGGTGCCAATTTCCTCCCAAATCGATCTATATATTTAACACAGTTCCAATTAAAACTGCAGCAGGATTTCTTGTAGGTATAGACAAGCTGATTCTAAAGTGTGTGTGATAAAGCAAAGGAACTAGAATAGCCAGAACAATTTTGAAAAAGAAGAAGAAAATTGGAAGAATTACACTACTTGATTTTATTTTATTTTTTTATTTTTATTTTTTTAAAGATTTTATTTATTTATTTGAGAGAGAGAGAATGAGAGATAGAGAGCACGAGAGGGAAGAGGGTCAGAGGGAGAAGCAGACTCCCTGCTGAGCAGGGAGCCCGATGTGGGACTCGATCCTGGGACTCCAGGATCATGACCTGAGCCGAAGGCAGTCGCTTAACCAACTGAGCCACCCAGGCGCCCCTACACTACTTGATTTTAAGACCTACTACAGTATGTCAGTGTGATCTTGGTGGAGGAATAGACATATACATCAATGAAATAGAGAGCCCAAACATAGACCCATCAATATATGGCAAATGGATTTTTGACGAAGATACAAGGCAATTCAAAGGAGAAAGGATAGTCTTTTCAACAAACGGTGTTGGAGTAATTGGACATCCGTAGCAAAAAAAAAAAAAAGTAAATCTCAACATAAACCTCACACCTTATACAAAAAATTAACTCAAGATGGATCATAGGTCTAAATGTACATTGTAAAACATAGGAATTATTTATGACCTAGGGTTAGGTGGAATTCTCAGACATGAGATCAAAAGTGTAATCTATGAAAGAAAAATTGATGAATTGAACTTGACCCAAATTGAAAACTGTTGTTCTGTCAAAAACACACTTAAGAGGATGAAGAAGCAACCTACAGACCGGAGAAAATATTTGCAAATTGTGTATCCAACCAACCAAAGACTTGTCTACAAAATACGTAAAGAATTCTCAAAACTCAGCAGTAAGACAACCAACGGCCCAATTAAAGTCAAAAGACTCTGACACTTCACTGGAGGGGATAACAGATGGCAAATAAGCAGAAAACGATATTCAACATCATTAGCCATGAGGGGAATGATGAGATACATACCACACACCTATCAGAATGGCTAAAATAAAAAACACCTACCATATCAAGTGCCGACAGGATGCAGGGCAACTGGAACCTTACACGTTGCTAGTGGGAATGTCAAATACTACAGCCTCTCCGAGAAACGGTTTGGCAATTTCTTATAAAGTTAAACGTATGATTTCCATGTGACCCAGCAATCCCATGCCTGTTATTTATCCAAAGGAAATGAGAAGTGGCAAAAATCTGCCAAGAAAGTTGATAACAGTTCTATTTATAATTACCCCAAAGTGGAAACAACCCAAACATCCTTCAGTGAGTGAATGGTTAGACAAATGGTGGTATACCCATCCAATGGAAAACTATTTCGCCATAAAAAGAAATAAACTATTGAAATACTCAATTTGGAGGAATCTCGAAAAGCGTTATGTTGAGTGAAAGAAGCCAGTCTTGAACAGCTTACATGCTGCATGATTCCATTTATATGAGGTTCTGGAAAAGATGACACCATGGTGGTGGGGAATGGATCAGTGATTGCCAGACATTAGGGGTGGGGAAGAGCTTGACTACAAATGGGGAGCAAGACGCAGGTATTCGGGGTGATGGAGATGTTCTGTGTCCTGATTGTGGTAATAGTTACAAGAATCTATGCATGTGTTAAAATTCATAGAACTGTACACACACACACACACACACACACAGAGTTTGGGGGTTGTCCCTTAATGAATTAAACACCCAGTACCATTTATCTGTCTGAAGGAGTTATGATTTCTCTCCTCTTTTCAGAAGGGAGATTGGATACAGTAACTGGTGTTAGACAGACATATTCATCACCTATAGAAGCTGGAGGTTAAATATTTTGTACAGAACTTCCCTACCCCCGCCCCCGCCAAACTGGATGCCCCAGTTCCTTTCTGCTACACTTTACCCAACCCTTACTTTGCTATCACCCTCTTTCTTGTACCCCCCACGCCCTCCCCCACCTCAGAAAAGGGGACAGCCACAGTGGAAATCCGATTCCTGATAAACAGATAAGCAGATTAAGACTGGCAGAAATTAGGCCCCTCGAAGCAATCAGACTGAAGATAAAACAGAAATTTAATGAAAATTGAAAATACAATCCGTATTACGTAGCCATTAAAAATGATGTTTACCAGGAGTTTGCAATCACATGAAAAATGCTTGTATCACTACGTTGAGCAAGAAAAGAGCAAATTACCAAATTGTGTGTACAGTTGATCACAATTACATTTTAAAAGATGGAGAGTGAAAAGACGGAAGCTAAATATACCAGGAGGCTGGCAGCGACCGACTTTCAACGGGAGGACGTGTCTCCCCCCCACCGCTCTGTACTTTAATCTCTACGTTCCAAATATTTTCTAGATTGCCTACGTTCATCTAATTTAAATTAATCTTCAAACTGAGGAAAGAGAATGTTGGGATATTATTTTAAAAATACAATTCGGAGCCCTGGCGCTATATGCATAAGTGATCAAATATTTATTCAGCACCTAGCCTGTCCCGAATCCTTTGCACAATAAAACCATCATTGCCAACCCCGCTCCCCCCTTCCTGCCCCTCCCGTAGCAGAGCCTCTCCAGCACACATTTGTGACTAAGTGCCTCATCGAATAACTAAGGCAAGCTCAAGGATCTGGCACAGACATCATCGACAAGGCAGCTCCTTTTTGACAATTTCGCCAAGACAGACACCCTATAATAAGCCCATGTCTGGACCTAAAAGATCCCCAGTTAAAACCCCGGTGTCTCAGGTCCCATGAATCGCAGGCTCCCAGCGACTCTGCCTCAGCCTCCCTCTCTTCCAGCCCAGCCCCCAGAGCTCATCAAACAGGTCCCCTTTTGTATCTGGTGGCCCAGTCTCTCACCGCCAGCTTCCCCTGATTGACAGCACCCACCTGTCAATCACAGGCCCCCCCGCTCAACGGCCTTTGCAGGGTTACTGCAGGGCCCCTCGGCCTGCCTTCCCTGACATGGGCATTCTTCCCCTCGGGCTAAGACCTCTCCCAGCCCCCTGCCATGCCCCCGAGTGATCTGCAGGCCACTCACAATGCCTGGCCGCCCTCATTAGCCCGGGGGCCTTCGGGGCCCCTCCTCAGGGCAAGGCACCATTCACACTGATCCCCGCCCTCCAGATTCAGTGTTAGGCCACCTGACCCCTGTCGGCAACAATTTCTGTGACACGACTCAGTGTGGGAAAGGCCAGTGACACTTTCTAGGCAGATCAGGCCCCACATGGCCTTCCTTTACCCGGCCCATCTCCTGCTACCGTGCCCTCCGGCAGGGGCCAGGACCGTAGGTGGGGAGAGCCTCCGGGCCTGGAGTGAACACCCTCCTGGGCTCTCATCTTCAGTCTGAGATCCCTGGAGAAGATTCCAGAAAGGGCTCTATCGTCCCTTGTTAACCACAAAAGCGGTGCAAGCTAAACCAGGAGAAGCAAACTCGGGGCTGAATCTGCCGTAGTGGAGGGGAATGAAGCTGAGCCCAAAGAGCAAGGGAATGGGGCTGAGAGCCCCTGCTGGGCAACAGGAAAGGTGGGTAGAGCAGAGCCCAGAGGGTCAGAGAGAGAGAGAAGAAGGTGGCGGGAGGGAGGAGGAAGAGCGGGAGGAGGGAGAAGAGGAAGAGGAAGAAGACCATCACTGCGTGTCGGCCATATTTGGAGCCCTGGGCCAGAACTGGCAAGAGATACTCCCAAGTTCCAGAAACCTCCAGTCTGGTTGGGCAGACAATTGCAATGCACTGTGGTGAGTGTTATAATAGGGGCAGGTGTAACGTGGCATGGATTCCAGAAAAGGGATTTTATTCCCCAGCCTCTGGGTGTGTGAGTGTGAGCGCGCACGAGTGTGTGCAATGCTAGGATGTCAGGAAAGGCCCCCCCAGAGAAGCTGGTAACTGAACCAAGTCTTGGGCAACCAGTAGCAAGCAGTTGGCCAGGTAAAGGGATAGGGAGGGGCGTTCCAGGTGGAGGGAACAGAAGGTGTGAAGCCACAGCCCAGCTCCAGTGTTCTGTTTTCTCACCGAGAGACCTCAGGGGACTTCACCTAGGAGCTTGGTGCAAGCCCTACTTTCGTTCTCTACGTAAGGTCATTGGTGATGGGCAGGCTATGTATCGGACACCTCCCATGTGGCTTGGGTTCTCATAGCATCGTGGCTGGGTGGTTCTGAGAGGAAGTGTCCCTGGAGGTGACATCCAGAGAGCAAGGGTCTCAAGAGGGAGACTTAGGGGGAAGCCTTGTGGCCTTGGCTGGCCTCGCCTGGGAAATCATTCCCTGTCACTGGGTTCTACTGATTACAAGTGAGTTACAAGTACATCTCAGATCCAAGGGGCAAGGACATAGACGCCTTGGAAAACGTGTCAAAAAATTTGCAGGCTTGTTTGAAACTGCTTTGGATGATGTTGATGAGCTGGTTCTGCCATCTGTAATACACTGCAGAATTTTTGATGGCAACATTAAGAACAAACCCCAAGGGTTCCTAATAGTGCCACTGATGAGTTTATTAGGGGAAAAGCCCAGCTCTAAGAGTCATGCATTATTTGAAAGACAGCTTAAACCAGGACAGCCACCAGCAGCAAGTTCATTCCAGAGGGAGCTTAACGCATACACCAACTCAAATAAACGTCTGTTCCATCTGTTGATGGGAACAGCAAATGCAGAGGGTAGTGCACACAGGAAAGGGAGGAAGGGTTCAGAAAGAGGGAAGCGTGAGCGCCTGGGTGGCTCAGCTGGGCATCTGCCTTCTGCTCACGTCACAATCCCAGTCCTGGGATGGAGCCCCGTGTCGGGCTCCCTGCTTGGTGCGGAGTCTGCTTCTCCCTCCCCTGCTCATGCGCGCATGCACTCTCTCTCTCTCTCCCTCTCAAATAAATAAATAAAATCTAAAAAAAAAAAAAGAAAAGAAAAGAAAGAAAGAAGAAAAGGAGGGAAAGGTGAGAGAGGCATTTCACTAATTAACAAGATGTGAGAAGTGCCCCCCTTTCAAGGCCTCCCCCTCATAAAGGAGCCCTAGGAGGAGTCAGAAATTGTTGGAGGGGGACACCTGGCTGGCTCAGTTGGAAGAGTGTGTGACTCTTGATCTCAGGGTCATGAGTTCAAGCCCCACGTTGGGTGTAGAGATTACTAAAAAGAAAGGAAGGAAGGAAAGAGAAAGAAAGAGAGGGAGGGAGGGAAGGAAGAAGGGAGGGAGGAAGAAATTGTTTAGGACTTCAAGTTTGGCCAGCTACATGGCTTTGGATGGGTCACTTGGGCTTTCCGGCCTCTTCTCCCTCATCTGAAAGGTGAGAGGGTCAGAGGAAGGTCTCTGAGGTTAGTCTGAGGGGACTCCTTGATTTTAACCAGAGGAATGGCATCCAGTAGGCCAGGGGAAGTATGGCTATACGTACAGGGGGGCCATCCTTTAGTTCAGCCAAGTTTTGCCAAGCCTGCCCTCCTGGGCCCGGGTAGGAAACCAGCCAAGCTAGGACTGCTGGCAAAATGCCACATGCCCGAGGACGTTCTCAGCCAGAGCACGCAAGGTCCCCAGGAATCGGGCACCATGGTTTCACGGGTACGTTCCCCTTGGATGTGGAAGAATCACATCCCAGGGCACTGTTCAAGGTAATATTAAAAAAGACAGAAGAAAGAGTTCTCCTGCCCCTTCTGTGCAATCTAGGGAGAGAAAGCGGGGCAACTATTCTCAGCTGGTCAAAGAGCCACGTGACAGAGGCTTTTTTTTACATCCTGAGCGGGGTTCCTTGAAACACCCCACCTGGAATCCTGGCCAGAGGTGTTCTCCACGCCCGGATCGGCGTGCTCGCTCCTGAGGCTCCCACACAAGATTCTGCAAGGCCAAGAGGACCGCGGAACCAGGACACCCCAGGTGCCTCTTAGAGGCCCAAGCGGCAGGTGGAGCCCTATGTGATGAGGCTGGCCCCATTCCCCTGGCCTCAGTCTTCTTCCAGGGCAGGACGTGGTGGAAAGGCCGAATCTTGGCTGATGAAAAAGGCCATCACCTAAAACAGTGAGGAGGAGGGGAGATTTGGTTCTGGAAGGTCCCTCTACGGGTGCACAGGGCTCATCATGAGGAAGATGATATTTTCCAAAGGTGGCAGCCAGAAGAGCGCTCATTCATCCCATACGCCCTTCTGCAATGCAGGGTAGAGTGGGGTCCATGTCCCCTCCCCCCTTGAATCTGACGGCCTCTGACTACGGCAGAAGTAATATGATCTGACTTCCGAGGCTTGGTCAGTAAAGGCCAGCGAGTTTCCTCAAGGCTCTCTCTTGGGACTCTCACTCTTAGAATCTGTTAATCACATTGTGAGCAAGTCCGAGACCCACGGGCAGGCCCACATGTTCGTGTTCCACTCCGTAGACCCCGCCGAGGTCCCAGCCAACAGCCAGCATCAGCTCCCAAACTTGTGACTGAAGGAGCTTCCAGATGGTTCCAACCCCCAGCCTTTGAGACAGCCCCAGCTTCAAGTCTTTCCCGTTGAGAGGGCCCAGACATTATGGAGCAGAGGCAAGCTGTCCTTGTTATAACCTCTCCAGATTTCTGACCCACAAAAATCTGTGAACAGAATAAAATGGTTGTCGTTTTAAGCCAGGAAGTTTGGGGCTGTTATACAGTAATAGTTACTGATACCCTTCTGAAGCGGTTGTAAATCAGCCTTTCTCAAACGGTAGTCCTTGGACTTCCCACAATGGGCGGGGGTGGGAGTGGGAGTGGGAGAGAGGTTTGCTGAAAATACAGTCCTGACCCTACTCCAGATTCAAGAAATCGGAATTTCTGGGGAATAGGATCAGAAAATGAGTATTTTTAAAAAGATTTTATTTATTGGGGCGCCTGGGTGGCTCAGGCGGTTAAGAATCTGCCTTTGGCTCAGGTCATGATCCCAGGGTCCTGGGATCGAGCCCCACGTTGGGCTCTCTGCTCAGCGGGGAGTCTGCTTCTCCCTCTCCCTGCTGCTCCCCCTGCTTGTACTCTCTCTCTCTCTGTCAGATAAATAAAATCTTTTAAAAAAAGATTTTATTTATTTATTTAGAGAGAGAGCATGTGCCCACGAGCAGGGGGAGGGGCAGAGGGTCTAGAGGGAGAGAGAGAATCTCAAACAGATTCGGACCTGAGCACGGAGCCGGACATGGGGCTCGATCTCACGACCCCGAGATCATGACCCGGGCTGAAATCAAGAGTCAGACGTTCAACTGACTGAGCCACCCAGGCGCCCCCAGAAAATCAATGTTTTAAACAACCACCTACACATGGTTCTGAGGCATTGTTGTGGGCAACTCCATTACTGCAGGGTGAGGGAAACGATCTTGATAATGATTTGTCTTAGTTGTTGTTTGGTTGCAAGTTACAAACCCAACTCTAGCTAACTGAAGCCCCAAATGAGACTTTCTGAACAGAGGCACACACTTCTCGCTTCCTACTTCAGACCAGCCATTTCTCCTCCACGCCTTCTCACAGCCAGGTGTGGCCACGTGACTATACGGAGCTGTAATGGGAAAAACCATGAGACAAATCTCTAGGAGCCTTCCTCCAAAGACAGCTGACATGTGTCATTTGCCCCCTTTTCTATATGCTGCTGGCCGGAACGTGGACATGAAAGCTGGAGCTGGAGCAGCCATCTTGGACCAAGAAGTGACCTGGGGAATGGAGACTACGCACAGTTGAGTGACAAGAGAACAGGAAGACTGGCCCTGGGCTTCATTCTTCTGGACTTTTGTGTATGAAACAAATAAACTCTCTTGTTCAGGCCACTGTGATTCTGGGTCACCGTTACTTGCAACTGAATGTCACCCTCACCAGTACAAATAGCAGATGCCACGAGCGAAAATCTCCAGATGATTTGGTACCTAGGGCCAAGGGCTGACGGTTGGGGGTGGGGGGGGCTGCCAGGATCCACCTAGGACTCAGGTCTAGAGCAAGCTGAGGTCAGAAAACGCTCCTAGGTCTAGAAGCATACCAGGAGATGCCCGCTGGCTGTTTGGAAGTTCTTTCCACAATCCACGGGGTTGTTTAAGATGCTGTGACTACCTGCTCCTTCATTCCAGGCTCCCACGAGGAGCAGGATAATGTCGGTCAAAGCCAGCTGCATTCTAGGTGCCCAGGGGGGAACAATTCTCCTGGTGGCTGGTGCCGAAGGTCTGGCTTCAAATTTAGGTTTGTGCCGAAGACCTCATTAAGGTTCCACTTGTTAATGACTCGAAGATTTATTTATAATAATGCCATTTAATGAGCACTTCCTATGTGCTAGGCAAAGTGCTAAGCACTTAGCGTATATGATTGCATTTATTCTTTTTTTTAAAGATTTTATTTATTTATTTGACAGAGAGAGTGACAGCGAGAGAGGGAACACAAGCAGGGGGAGTGGGAGAGGGAGAAGCAGGCCTCCCGCGGAGCGGGGAGCCCGACGCGGGGCTCGATCCCAGGACCCTGAAGGCAGACGCTCAACGACTGAGCCACCCAGGCGCCCCGATTGCATTTATTCTTGAATGAACTCTATGAGGAAAAGTTTCTCTTACTGGTCATGTGAGAAAACAGGCTCAGAGGGGTGACGTGCAAGGAGCCCAAGGTCACACAGACAGCAGTGGAGGAGCTAGAACTCGGACCCAAGTCCGCGATTCCAAAGTTCAGGGGCTAACATTTTGGTGACCTTCTAGAAACCAGCTCTCTCCCCTTCCATCCGACTGTAGCCAGCTCTCCAGGCTGTCACTCTTCCTCTCCCCAGGGGGCAGAAACCAGGGACACTCCCAAAGATCTGGCAACTTCTGCCCTCATCATGTTCTTTAGCAAGGCTGTAGACGAAAGAGAACCTGCCGGGACAGGCTTGGGCAAGTGGGCAATGCCTCTGCAAGGGGTTTGGAGAAGATCGCTGGTCCAGGACTCAGCGAGGGTTGGAGAGAAAGTGCTTTTGGCCTCAAGCCACACCTGTGAAAGGAAGCTGGGTGTGTGTTTGCATCAAGCATAATAGGGAGTGGATCCGGCCATGGATGACTGCTCAGGAGAAATTTTCCACCTTCAAAGCACCCCCGCTTTCCAGTGAATGATTACTAATTGCTCGTTCTAGAAAACCAGAAGCCCCCCTCTCCTCTCACCTTTACCTTTACCTCTCTCCACCTCAACTTCTTGACTTGCAAACCACCAATTAGGAGGCAACAGAAACTACTAGCAGCTAATTAATACTAATTAACAGGGCTACTTAAAGTAAATGCTATTTAAAAAGCCAAAAGCGTTTACCTATTATGAGTTAAATGGGAAAGGTCACGCCAAGTTTACACGGGTTGCCCCCATGTCCTTCCATTCATCACCTTTCTTTCCAGAGGCTTTCGTCCCCTCTGGCCACTGCACGTGTCACTCCAGAAGACAGAAACTCTTGTCTTTTTCGATAACCGTCGGCCATCTTCTCCCCGGTGCCTGGAATCAACGCTTTGGAAGAGGCAGAGGACACTGGAGTGAGTCTGTGGGAATGTCTGCGGTGTCGGAAAACCTCAGAGGATCTTTTGAAGGCGGCCTCGGGGGTCTGGGTCTTAGAGTCAGGATACTCTCATCCCCAAACCCTTGGGTGTCCTTGAGCGTTTGCACGTTCAAGTGAAGACACTCCGGAAGTCAAATCAGAGATGCCCACTCCCTGTGGTTGGCTCCCCCACCTTCCAGGCACGCGGAGGAATTGTGCTTCCTGCCCCTCCCCCCCCGCCCCCGCAGATGACTGGGGCCACCCACATGACCCACCAATGGCAGCCAGTGAGTTCTGAGCAGGAAGTGAGCCCGTTTTCCCCCTCTGTCACAATAGATGGCACTGTTGGAAAAAGCAGCCCATTGACCAGGGTCCTGGAGTGAGGGCTAGAGAGAGCAGAACCCCCCAGCCAACCCCAAAGGGGCATACTGTGTGCGTGTGAGAAAGCAGTCTTTCTTGTGCTTAAGTCACTGAAAATTTAGGGGACCATTGATGACTAGTGCCCGCCACAGGGATTCTTAACCTCTTGGTGTTTGGGGTCCATTTTCCAATCTGGGAATTCTTGTTAACATACCTGAAGGGATTAGAAATCTCACCCGACACTAAGTGAGCCAACTGTGGGCACAAGTAATTCCCTGCAGCAGGCTTTCGGGGTCCCTCCAGGCCCCCACAACTATCACTCGCCAACCGTTGGCACCTTTTTTGCATTGCTAAGCGCTCGCCCATTGCAGATAATCACGATTCCCTTAGAGCTGGCTTGATGCACGCTACACCCCTTTCCCAGGCTTCTAACCTCCATGCCTGACCTGCTCAGAACAATGTTCCATCTGACATGGAGCCAGGAGACTTTCATCCTCCATCATGACTCACTTGCCAAGCGGGAACTCACCTCCATGCAACCACGCCCCCCGAGGACACTTCCAGGCAAGCTATCCCAGAGATCACGGGCGAGCAAGGCTCACAAACCAAGACAAAGAGCTCGAATCCACGCAGTGTAGCAAAGCAACTGGAAACACACAGCGAGAAGCAGAGAGAGAGATGGGGTAGGATTACCTACTTAGGACAGGGTACAAGCGGACAGAAGGACCGCACTGCTTGAATCCTGGGGTAGGCAATGCTCTGTCTCTGCTGCCTCCGTCAGCCTTCTGATTGCGTGGGTACGAGACCATAGTTGAGGTTTGAGGTGCATAGACGTCTGGAAGGCGCCCGGGGCCAATGGTGCACGCATGCTCTATCAGAGAGATATAGAGACAGCATGTCTGGCCACGGCTGCGCTTCTCCAATTAGCCCGAGGAGCAGCCATGGAGGTAATTTGCATTCCTTGGGCACGGGACACATGGGGCCAGAATGAGTGTTACCAATGGGTGGCTGAATATTGAGTGTTTCATATGCCTCATGTATATTTAGTTTATTATGAATATTTAGTGCCTCAGGTGCCTTAAATATATTTAGTGCCTCATGAATATTCCGTGCCTCTTGTATATTTAGTGCCTCATGAATATTAGGAATCTCTCGCTCTTTCTACCTTTTTCTCTCCATGTTCGCCCATATGCTCTACCTTATCTGCCTAACGTTTTCCCCAGCTTACTAACTTCCTTATCAATGACAAATTCCATCCATCCCGCTGCTTTCTTGTCTTCTATGGCAGAATCAAATATTCTCAAACAGGGCAGCAAGTACACACTGCATCAGTCGTAGCAAAAATCAAATTCTCTTGGTCGGAATTTGATTGCCAAGTCCGCGAGGGCTCACAGGACACAGGCCTAATCTCGCATGACGGCACAACAGCCCCGAAAGGTAGGCTTCATTCTGCTTCCTTTACGTAGAAGGGCGTTGAAACACAGAGAGGTTTAGAAACTTGCCAGAGGTCACACAGCTGGTAAGAAGCACAGCTAGAACTTGAACTCAGAGCCAGTGATATCGCTTCCATTACCTCATGCTTTTGGGCTTTTGTCTCCACTCGGGATTAGGGCATGTTCGACATCAGCTTGAGGCCTCCCACCTGTCACCTGTACGGCTTCCTATTGTTTTCCAAATAAAGATCCAGACCCTCGCTACCACTTACTTACTACAAGGCCAGCATAGTCTGGTCCCTGCTGACCACTCCAGCCTCTCCCTGCCCCGCCCCACTGCCGTCCCCCTCGCTGTCTGACTTCCAGTCACACACCGATCTTGTGTGTGTGGCTTTTTTTTTTTAAGATTTATTTATTTGAGAGAGAGAGAGCGTGTGTGCACACGAGCGAGGGGGAGGGGCAGAGGGAGAAGCAGATCCCCCCCTGAGTAGGGAGCCCTACATGGGGCTCCATCCCAGGACCCTGAGATCATGACCTGAGCCGAAGGCAGAAGCTTAACCAACGGCGCCACCCAGGCGTCCCTCACACACAGATATTTTATCAGCTCTCAAATATGTCAGATTACCTCCCATCGCTGGACATTTGCACATGCCGCTCCTTCTGTCTGCAATGCTTTTCCCTTCCCCCTTCATCTGGCTCATGCCCATTTGTCCTCCTATCTCGGCTTGCATGTCCCCCCCATCTAAGAGATTCTCCTGACCCCTCTAGTCTAGGTCAGTTTCTTAGTTTACAAAATCCTTCCCTGCAGAGTACTGGTGTCAGCTTTAAGTATATTTGCATTGCTGTCATTATTATTCACTAGCCTCTTCACTCACCTGTACGTACTCTGAAATCAGGGTCACCGGGCTTTTGCGCCCCCCACCGTATCTCGCATGCCCTCTCTATAGGTGTTTGTTGTTGTCAGTAGCAGTGCTTACCCTGAGGAAGTTGCCGGGGCCCCTGCGTCAGACATGCTCAGCTAGTAGTCTCTTCCTCAAGAGGGAGAGAAAATCTACCTTACCTGGAACCAAAACTGATGACCACCGGCATCGTGTGACCTCAAGTGGTCTCAAAAGTGTATCTCTCCCCATAGTTTGCTGGAAAATTCTGTGAAAAAATGCCTTTGGAATGGGGTGTTCTGTGAAGATGCAAATCTCTCTGGGAGAACTTTCACATGAAGCCAGAGCTCATTTAGAATCAGATTCCAGGGGCGCCTGGTTGGCTCCGTCGGTAGAACGGTTGACTCTTGATCTCGGGGTTGTGAGTTTGAGCCCCACGTTGGGAGTGGAGATTACTTAAAAATAATAATTTAAAAAAACCTCTTTTTTAAAAAAAGAATCAGATTCTAATCACATTTATTGAGCACCAGAGAGCGTGCTAGGCACTTATCACCCATATAACATGTTAGTTATCTATTGCTGCATAACAAATTACCCCAAAACCCAGAGGCTTTAAACAACACACGTTTCTTCTGTCACAGTTTCTGCAGGTCAGGAATCCAGGTGTAGTTTAACTGGGTACCTCTAGTTAGGGTCTCTGGTGAGGCTGCGGTCAAGATGTTGACCAGTCACAGGCTCTACTAGAGGGTGGATGGGGTGGGGGACTTCTAAGCTCACTCACGTGGCGGTTAGTGGCCTCCCGTGTTCACTGGCCATTGGCTGGAGACATTCCCTCACCATGTAGGCCTCCCTGTAAGCAGCTCACAACATGGTAGCTGGCTTCCCTCAGAGAGGGTGGGCAAGATGAGAACCAAGTCTTCGTATAGCTTAATTCCGTATTCCATTTCTGTTCATTAAAGGTGAGTCAATGGGGACGCCTGGGTGGCTCAGTTGGTTAAGCAGCTGCCTTTGGCTCGGGTCGTGATCCTGGGATCCTGGGATCAAGTCCCGCATCGGGCTCCCTGCTTAGCGGGGAACCTGCTTCTCCCTCTGCCCTGCCACTCCTCCTGCTTGTGCTCTCTCTTTTTCTCTCTGACAAATAAATAAAATCTTAAAAAAAAAAAAGTGAGTCAACAGGTCCAGCCTACTCTCAAGGGGAGGAGATTACACAAGGGCATGAATACCAGGAGACAGAGATCATGGGAGTGAGCCCCCGGAGAGGCTGCTATCAGTTCTCATTTCATCCTACCGGCAGCCTGGTGAGGGACTTTTATCTTCATTTCAAAGGGGAAAAAGCTGGTTCAGAGAGGCTAAGTGTGGTGGTTAAATTTTATGTGTCAACTTGGCTAGGCTATGGCCCGCAGTTGTTTGGTCAAATACTCCAGATGTTGCTGTAAGGGTATTTTTGTAGATGTGATTAACATCGACAGTCAGTTGACTTTAAGTAAACCATGAATACCCTTGATAACGTGGGTGGGTGCCATCCAATCAGTGGAAGGCCTTAAGAGCAAAACTGAGGTTTCCTGGAGAAAAAGGGATTCTGCGTCAAGACTGCAACATAGAAATCTTAGCTGAGTTTCCAGCTGGCCGGCCTGTCCTACAGATATCAGCGTCAGCACTACAATGTGAACTCCTGTCAGGAGTTTCCAGTCTGTTGGCCTACCCTGTGAATTTCAAACTCTAGACTGTGACATCAATTCTCGCCTGAGTTTCGGGCCTTACAAGTTTCAGACTTGTCAGCCTCCGCAGTCGTATGCGTCAATTCCTTAAAATAAATGTCTTTATCTATACATACAAGTTTATGTTGATGTTTATATCCTGTCCGTTCTGTTTCTCTGGAGAACCGACTGATACAGTAAGTTGTTCCAAGTCATATAATTAGTAAAATAGCAAAGCAGGGAGGTGGGGAAAGTGGTTGAGAGCATAAAGCGATCATTCAACAAATATTTACTGAGTAATGTGGCAGATGCTGTTTTCCAAATACGGCCTCCATAAGATATCCCAACCTACAAGCTCTTCTTACAAAGTGATTTTGAGGCTTCTCCCATCAAGAGGTGGGGTCTATGTTCTCTCTCCTTGAATCTGGGTGGGTGTGTGACTACAGCAGAAGTAACACTATCCGATTTCCAAGCCCACTTCCTAAAAGGTGACACCACTTTTTTTTTTTTAAGATTTTATTTATTTGAGAGAGAGAGAGATGGAGAAAATGAGTAGGAGTGACAGAGGGAGAAGCAGACTCCCCAAGGAGCAGAGAGCCCGACACAGGACTCAATCCCAGGACCCTGAGATCATGACCTGAGCCAACAGCAGACCCTTCATCGACTGAGCCACCCAGGCGCCCCGACACCACTTTTTTCTATCCATGTTGAGGCGTTCTCACTTGGAACTCAGCAGCAATGCTGTGAGGCAGCCCAAGCTAGTCTGGGTGAAGAGATCCCATGGAGAAGCCATGTTGTAGGTGTTCGGCTCACAGTCCAGCTGGGGTCCCAGCCGACAGCCAACACCCATCACCGGACAGACGTCCGGGTGATTTTGTCACCAGCCTTCGGAGTCCCAGTCCTTCTAGAATGGTGACAAGCTGCCCCTGCCATGCCTTGTCTGAAATCGTGCCACACAGAAACTTTGAAGCATTAAGAAAAAAGACTGTTGCAGTTTTAAGTCGCTAAGTTTAGGGGTGATTTGTTACACAGCAATAGATAACTGGACTATCCGTCCCTGCACCAGGCCCTGTTGGAGGCCCAAGGGGCACACTGGTGAGCAAGATGGACATGGTCTATAAGAGTTTTGTATCAGGCAGCTCAGGTGGCTATAACAAGACACCTCAGACTCAGTGGCTTAAACAAGAAACATTTATTCCTCGTGGTTCTGGAGCCTGGGAAGTCCAACTTGGGAGTTTCCAGTCAATCCAGTTCCTAGTGAGACCTCTCTTCTTGATTTGCAGAGGGTTGTCGTCACATGATCATCTCTCTGCTGTCTCTTCTTATAAGGGCACTAATCCCATCATGAGGGCCCCACCCTCATGACCTCATCTAAACCTAATGACCTCCCCAAGGCCCCGCCTCCAAATAGCACCACATTGGGGGTTAGGGCTTCAACATAGGAATTTGGGGGGGGTGGCGGGGGGCACAAACACAGACATTCTAGCAAGTTTACATACCTAATGGAGGGAAGAGTTCCTGGTCACAGAAACGAACGAGTAGATAATCTACCAAAGCTGTGGAGAAAATAGAACAGGTGATATGTTCCAGAAGTACTGACTGAGCCAGATTAGTCAGGAGAGGCCGCTCCGGTGCCATTGGAGTTGAGATGGGAATGATGGGGAGAGGCAGACAAGCAAAGAGCAGGGGAAAGGCATTCCCAGCAGAAGGGACAGCAAGTTCAAGGCTGGAACCAAGGCCAAACTAGGATGGGGGCTCTTTTGTATCAGCAACTGGGAGAAGGCAGGGGACTCCAAGGAGTCTGGTAGAGGTGGGCCCCGCCGCCTGAGGCGGGGATAGGGAACTTCATTTGCTGATAATGAAGGGCCAGGAGCTTCCACTGGTTTCTTCACAGCCAACGTGCGTATGTTGGGGTTGGGGGGAAGCACAGGTCAAATTCAGTGCTGTGAGGGATCGGAGGTGCAAGCTGCCTCAGAGTTGGTCCAGCCCTGCCCAAAGCCTGCTCTGTGCTGAGCTGACCTCTACCCCCGACCAGCCCCCCACCCCCCCACCCTCCCCCCACCAGGGGGAGGGAAGGAGAGGAGGAGGGTGAGGGGGGTGCAGAGGGACTCCCACGCATATCAATGGGCTCTTTCTCCTTTCAGTAAGCTCAGCAGAACTCTGGCCTTTGTCTGGGGCCCCTGCTCCCCAGGCGGATCTCATAAAGGGCCCGCAGGCCTGGGCGAAGTGCAGCGCAGTCCTGGCTGGCCTCACAATGGCAGGGTGAGGAGGTTAGAGCCCGGTGTCAGCAGCTCGGAATCTCGTCCCTGGGGCTTTTCCTGCTTTTGTTGTTCCTGGTCATAGGCCTGATATTGGAGGGTGGCCTCTCTGTGGTTAGCGGCCGAAGAGACTCGGGTGGGGGATGGCGAGGCTGCCCTTTGCCGAAGTTACAATGGACTGGTGAGCCATGGGGGTGGGGGACACAGGGGAGGGGTGTGAAGGCCCTGGTTGAACAGTCTCTGGGCTTTCAGATCGCCAGCTCCACAGGCTCCACGGGGCTCATCGATCTGTATCTGAGATCCCCACGGTCTCGGGCAAGGAACCCACGGCCTCATCTTGTGGAAAATGCTCCCACAGCAAGTTCACTAAGGTTCCGAGGGAAGGACCTGGCCACTCCAAGACACTGCTGGGGGACTGGTGGCCTTCATACCGAGACTCTCCAGAAGCTGTGAATGAATGCACTAAACGTGCATATCCCCATCAACAGGAGAAGGACAGATCAGTTGGGGTACAGTCCCAGAATGGAATACTATGCAGTGGTATAAAAGAGCACGCTACCGAGTCCTCGGTAACACGAACGAATCTTACAGACATCACATCGAGTAAAAGAAGCCAGGCACAGAAGAGTAAATGCTGTTGGATTCCATTCATGAGGAGTTTGTGGACAGGCAAAACTCATCGATAATGCTAGAGGTCAGAATAGTGGTTGCTTCTGGGGGTGTTGACTAGGAGGAAGCACGACAGAGCCTTCTGGAGCTGGTGCTGAAGTTGTTCTATAGCTTGCTGCATCTGGGTTACAGTTACATATGCATATATATATATATATATATATATACATACAAATTCATCAAGCTGTACATGTAAGATCTGTGCACTCCCAGAAAAACATGAAAAGAGAAACTGACCTGTTTAACCCCACCCCACCCCCATGCTGCTGCACGAGTCAGAGGTAAGTGCTGGGTGTTCATTAGCCCAGGGACAGTTCAGGGAGCCAGGTTCCAGCCGTCCTGAGGATTTCAAGCTGTCTCTCAACAGGAGCTTTTGCTGTGGCACCTGGTCCCCTCCATTCAGTTGCCCTCCAAGTTCTGGTGGGGGCTGCCTTTGAGCAGAGCAGCCAGACACCGTTCGGGCCAATTACTAATCCTCCTTCCGGTGCCCCAAGTACAGGGTGGGTGGGGGGGCAGCAGCAGATGCCAACTGGGGCCATGTTCATGTTCCTTTGCTCCACCTTAGCTGTTTTCTCCACGGCTTCCTCCTTGTAGCAAAAAGCTGGCTACAGTTACTTGACCACAGCCTTCCCCAGGAGCTCCTAAATTTTGCTAATTGAGGTTCCTGAGCACACTTATTGTTTTGATTGAATCTCGTGAGGTTCCCTGGCCTGTCCCTCTCCCCCGCCGCCCCCTCCCTCTCAAGTTGAATTACCTGCCCCTCCATATAACCCGCCCACCACAGACACACACAGGTCCACCAACAAACGCCTCTCCTGAAGGGGCTCCCGGGGCCAAGCTGTTCATGGGCAGCTCGGGGAGGTGCTGGCTGCTTCTTCAGATCTTGAAGCCAACAGGAGGTCAAGTACTAAAAACAAAGGCACGAGGGGCACCTGGCTGGCTCAGTTGGTAGAGCATGCTTGATCTCAGGGTCTTGAGTTCAAGCCCCGCGTTGGGCGTAAAGCTTAGTTTAAAAAACAAAAACAAAGAAACAAAGAAACAAAGAAACAAAGGCATGACTGGATGAGTTGCTCAGCAAATGACTCTCCCAGGGCCCAGAATGCTAAGGCAGAGGTAGGAAGCAGGGAAATTTTTCCAAGCAAGGGCAAGAGAGCCCTAATAAGGGCTCAGGGATCCTAGGGAGGGTTGGTGGAGATTGGCAGTCCTCCTCAGATGTCTCCTAAACATCGACCATCTCACCACTGCAATCCCACCAAGCTTGAGATTCAGCAGAAATCTGTAAGTATTTATCGTGGACAGATTACCTAACAACTACAGAAGAGTTTCTACTACTGGAGCCTTCAACGTTTACTGAACAAAAAAAATGGAAGACCCCAGTGACTTCCAGAGAATTACTGGCGCACGCTCACACACCTCTACTGTCTCCCCTAAAGCCCCCAGGAAAATGATAGTAACAGCATTTTGGTTTTTTTTTTTAAGATCTAAATCCACAAGGACAAAAACAGAGCGAGAAGAAACAGCCGTCCAAAGGTCATCAACAACTTGGAAGCCAGAAAGCAAATGGACAAAAAGTAACTGACGGAGCAGACCAGAGAATGCTGGAAGCTCAGTGCCTATGGGGCAGAAGCTGCTAGAAGCAAGGTGATTCAGATGGCAGACGCTGAGAGAAGCTAAGGAATCAGGGGCCCCAGGTACGGCAGAAGGTACAGCTGGGGGCGCCTGGGTGGCTCAGCTGGTTAAGCGTCTGCCTTCAGCTCAGGTCATGATCCCAGGGTCCTGGGATCAAGCCCCGGGTTGGGCTCCGCACTCCGCACTCCGCGGGAAGCCTGCTTCTCCCTCTTCCTCTGCCGCTCCCCCTGCTCGAGCTCTTGCTTGCTCGTGCTCTCTCTCTCTCAAATGAATACATAAAATCTTAAAAAAAAAAAAAAAAGAAGATACAGATGGGCTGTTGGCACATCTGTTAACGAGGCCGTTAGACCCTTCCACCTCTCCCAGCCAGGTGACCTCACACCCACCCCCCACCTCCCACCCTGGCAGAACCTGGGGGGTTCACTCTCCGGAGAGCTTGAATGCACAAGACTCTAGACTCAGGACACCACTCTCAGTTGACTGCAAGGGTGCCATGCTGAAAACAGGGGGTGCCATACTGGAAGCAAAGTTAAGTGATTATTGTCTGCTAACTTTTGGGGTGATTTGTTAGGCAGCGGTAGACAACTGCCAAAGAAAATAAATGATAGGCATGGAAAGGGTGGGGTTCAGAAAACTGGAGATCCCACATAGTGGAGAGAGGCAAGAACTCTTGGGTGGTGAGGGGAGATCCCAGGGGGATCGGGTGCAGGATTCAGGGACAGGGTCTCAAAGGGAAACAAAAAAACAAAAGACAAAAACAAAGAAGCTGGGGGTTTATCGGAATGTATCCAGAAGCTGAACAAACCAAAAGAGGTTGAGAGATAAATATTAAGTTTAAAGAAAACAAAAATTTGTACAGTAAAGTTCATGTATTCCAAGCATACTACACGACATGGCAGTGAATAAATTTACATGCTTATAAATACTGTATATTGATTTAACGAAAAAAATGTGGTATCATTTTACTAGGATCATAGAGGCAAGCAGTGTAGGTGTGGCGGGGTAGTTAAATTTGATTTTCAAGTAAAAAAATCAATGATTGATTTGTTTCATAAGGCTGCCATTATAAGATAACACAGACTGAGTGGTTTAAACAAAAGAAATGTAGGGGCACCTGGGTGGCGCACTCAGTTGGGCTGAGCGTCCAACTCTTGATTTTGGCTCAGGGTGTGATCTCAGCGTCATGGGTTCGAGCCCTGGGAGCCCCTCATTGGGCTCTGTGTTCAGCATGGAGTCGGTTTGAGATTCTCTCTCTCCCTCTGCCCCTCCCCCTGCTCACATGCTCTAAATAAATAAATAAATAAATAAATAAATAAATAAATAAATAAATAAAATCTTAAGGGGAAGAAAAAGAAACAACAGAAATATACTGTCTCACAGTTCTGGAAGTTAGAAGTCTGAGATGGAGGTGTGGGCAGGGCCGTGCTCCCTCAGAAGACACTAGGGAAGGATCTGTTCCAGGCTTCTTTCCCGGCTTCTGGTACTTCCTTGGCTTGTGGCAGCATAATTTCAATCTTCCCATGGTGTTCTCCCCATATGCATGTCTGGGTCTGGGTCTGAATTTCCCCTTTTCATAAGGACATCCATCATATTGGATGAGGGCCCACTCTAATGACCTCATCTTAACTTGATCGTCTTGCAAAGACCCTATTTCCAAACAAGGTCACATTCATGGGTCCTGGGGGTTAGGACTTCGGCATCTCTTGGAAGGAAAGACTCCAACCCCTAACAGATGGATAACGTCTCAGGTTAATATATCAAGAGATAACAGCATAAGCACATTATTTAGAAATATGAAGGTAAATATGAAGAGAAAGAAATAGATCAGAGAGTCAAAAGTAGATCCTGTGGGTAGCAGAAATTGGGGTAGAGCCAAGGAGGCTGCCGCCTTTTCTTCATAAGCCTGAAAGGACTGCCTGACTGTTGAAAGCATGCACACTTCTCACCCACCTTGGTTATGACACTCATCACATGCCATTACAATCTGATTACTCATCTGTGGTCCATGCAGGACCATAAACTCCTGCAGGCTAATAATAATCATGGCCCTATTTACATCATGCCTACTAGGTCGCCCGCCATTATTCCAAGCAGCTCACAACCACCCCATGAAGGAGGTACTGTTATTATCCACCATTTCAGTAGATAACACTGATGCACAGAGAAGTTAAGTAATTTGCCCCAGGCCACACAGCCAACTAGAAGAGGAGCCTGGATTGGAGAGGGAACACTGCTTCTATTTCTGTTTTTTTTTTTTTATTTTTTTATTTGAGAGAGAGAGTGAGAGAGAGAGCATGAGAGGAGAGAGGGTCAGAGGGAGAAGCAGACTCCCCGTCGAGCAGGAAGCCCGATGCGGGACTCGATCCCGGGACTCCAGGATCATGACCTGAGCCGAAGGCAGTCGCTTAACCAACTGAGCCACCCAGGCGCCCCTCTATTTCTGTTTCATTTTGGCATCCTATTCTGCTGAGTACAGAAGGATACCCGTAGTAGGTGCACGGTATCTGTTAGAGGAAGAAAGGGGGTGGAGGGGCCTCTTTGTTTACTCATCTTTGATGAGCGTATGGTTTCCTTCTCTCCTGGGCCAGCCAAGCTTCATTACATCTGCACCCCCGTGCTCTCCTCTTAGGGGACCTGCCCACTCTTCAAGTCCTGCCATCTGGGTAGCCATATTCTTTCCCACGTAGTCCATGCCACTCCAATGACTGCAGCTGATTGGGCTAGAAAGGGCCCCTGACCCCAGACCAGCCAATCAGAGGCTGTTCTGGGAGCCATGGCATGGTGTGGCTTTGTGAGGAAAGACAAGCTGGCCAGTCCAGTTCTCCCTACGGGGCAACGTTTCACTTAGCTGCACAGAGAATCTGGGCCACCCAGCTGTGGACAGAAGGTGGTGTCAGTCGGCCTGTGGCTGGTTACGTTGTGAGCAAGCAGAGAATGGCTGGTGGAGGGAGGACAGAGGAGAGAAGCAGAACCCACCTCACAGCCCCAAGAGAGAGGTAGAGAGATTCCTAGGACTCTCTCAGAGCCCATCATCTGTCCAGTTCCAGACCCCGTGCTGCCTCACAACCACACCCCTTTTCCTTGAGACAGCCGAGTCTCTTCTGATCTTGTAAACAGCCCCCAGGGTCTCTGATGCCCTGTGCCTTGCATCTGGGCATTTCTCCTTTCTAGATGTTTCCTCTGTGTCTTCCTGTGTTTTGCCTCTTGCTTTTTTATCTCCGTCTCTCCCTCTCTAGTGCTCCGGCTAACCAGACATTACATTTTTTTACTGGACATTGTTTTTCATAAAGTCATGGACCACCAGTGCTGTAAGGCACCTTTCAGATTAGCACTGTCCAATAGAACTTTCTGCGATGATGGAAATGTTCCATATCTTCGCTGCCCAATACAGCAGCCACCAGACACATGTCGCTATTAAGCACTTGAAATGTTGCTGGTATGACTGAGGAGCTACATTTTGCCTTTTGTTTAATTTGAATCAATTTAAAGGTAAATAGTGCTATGGGACACAGCAGCCCGGGGCCTGGGGTGACTGGCCCTCCCTGAAAGTCAAGTAGTTGTGCCCTCATAACAGCAGATGAGGTAGGCCCTCAGAGGCCCTCCACGCAAGGGCCTATGTGTAGCAAGAGTTGAGGGACAAGTCAAGTGATCGGGCTGAAGCAGGAGAACATCGTAATCTCAAACTCAGGGACACCTCTCAGATTTTTGGGGGCCTCCTCACAGGTCTAGTCCTGCTTCTTACTGGTGGCCCCCCACCCTCCACCCGCTTTCCCCAGAGGCCTTTCCATCAAGATAGTCCTGTTCTGTGCCCCAGTCTCTCAGAATCTCTCTCTGCAGCAGCGGACGATGCCTTGTGACCAGTGGTTTACTATGTTCAGTGTTAGCCCTTGGGACAGAAATGAGCTGGCTGCTTCCCTAATTGGTTTTGCTTACATTTGCCAGGTGTGGCCATGTGACCTTGTTCTGGCCAATGGCATGTGAGCAGAAAAGATGGCTGTCACATCCAGGTCTGGCCCGGAGAAACCTCCCATGGGTTCTTTCCCCTTCCACACCTCGGTACAGATGCATCCAGCAGAGCTAGAAGATGGAAGGAACCTGGGTCCCTGAACCACTTCTAGAGAAGGAGAGCCTCTCGTCCTTCAGGAACACCCAATTTTGGACTTCATGTCAGTGATAAATAATCTGCCATGGTAAGCCACTGCACCTGGGGGGTGTATCTGTGGCAGTAGCCACCATTTCCCTGACTGCTACCCACCCCCCCAAGCAAACACAAGTCCTCATGTCATGGATGGTGGGGATTGGGGTCACTCTGGCAATGCCAGCGAGGGAGATGCGGTCTTGTGACTTGTGATTGGAGATCTCAGCTCACGAGGTGAAGGCACTGATGCTTGGCCCCCTGTGCCAAGCTCAGAACGGACTATGTCTGCGTGGGGCCTTCCAGCTCCACACAGCCTGCCCTCCCTGTGGCCCAGAGCTGACAGACTCACGCTCCCCTTGCTCTCCCAGTTCGCTGAATGGAAGGTCTCTGACTGATGCCCACAAGGGAAAGAATCCCTCTGGGGGACCAAAGGCCTACAGAACATCCTCTCTGAGGAGCTGACGGCCTTCGGCCTCCACATGGATAATACACGGACCACATGGGGCTTCCTTCCTTCGTGGTCCTCAGGCTGGACCAGCGGGCCTCAATGGGAGAGACAGGGAGCACCTCAGCTCCAAAGAGCTCATGTAAATCATTCTAATGTGAGAGCCGCAAGGAGAAAGTCAAAGGAATTGGAATCACGACTTGAGTGAGGCCCAAGGTGGGTATTTCCTGGCAAAGAGATGAGGAGCCTGGCCAAAATTCCCTGCCAAAATTTCCCAGCTCTGAGAGTCACGGATGAAGGGCACAGACACTTTCCGCCTCATTAACCAAACTAGGGAACATAAGAAGAGGGTCAGGCCGCGAAGGCAAATACGGAGACCACTCTGGAGCGCACAAAGTTGGAGGGGCCGGGGGTGGGGGGTGGGGAGGTTGCCACGGACATGCTTCCAGTAGCTGGAAGGGAATGGGGACTCGAGAGGGCCAAGCTGATGTGCAATCTTGTGTCTGGAGACAGGTGATGATAAAATACCCAGTAAGGGGTGGGGGGGACTGCCAAGAGAGCCAGAAAGAACGTTAAGAAGGGGCTTGTGGAGCAAACAAAGTGGGGCGCTTGAGGCGCCAGCAAAGCTAGACAAGGAGACAAATGAAGAGCAGGAGAGGAAGAGACGCAGGAGAGAAGGGTGTCGGCGGAGCCACGGGGGGGGGGGGGGGAGAGGGGGGGGGGGGGGGGGGAGCGGTCGGCCACGTGGAGCAGTGAGGGGACACGAGAGGAAGGGGCACGGCAAGGCCATGGGATCTGGTGACACGAGCTCATTGGCGGCCTGCGAGAACAAAAGTTAACCCAGAAGGACACTCACTGATTGGCAAGGGGGAGCCAGGTGGAGATTCGAAATTTATGGCAGACCGTCTGCAAAAAGGATAAATTGCCCCATAGGGACTGTGAGCTAATTGTGTCACGTGGTGCGCCTCGGGCAGGGACAGTCCTCACGGCACAAAGCAGAAGCCCCACTTGCGCAAGCCGAAGTGAAAAGGGAGAATTTATGGGAAGATGGCCTCATGTTCAAGGACAGGAAGTGCAGCCGGCCTCTGGGGAAGGGAACCAGCGACTGGGGAGCCGGCCGGAGCCTTGGCAGTTCTGTTCTGTCCTCCTCGGTTTCGGCTGCTCCGAGCTCTCTCTGATCTCTCCGCTTCCCTCCAAGAATGTGGCTTCCTTCTCGGCTTCTTCTGCTGCTCTGCGCCCACGGTGGGCAATGGCTGCCTCGGGTGACGCTCCCCGGTCTGTTCACTGCCCTCTGCCCTGAGCCCCCAACTGTGCCCCCAACTGTGCCCGGCTCAAAGCATTCCGGTAGCCGACAGAGACTGCCGAGGACCGCCAAGATGTCCCAAGGCCAAGTTCCCGGGAGGGCATCTAACTGGTCTGTTTGGGTCAGGTGCCCATGGCTGTGGCCAAGAGGAGGGTCTTGTGCCCCCCGGGGCCCCTCAGAGGGGCCTGAAGAACCGCATCTTTGGGAAGGGGGCCGGCCCACGCAGGTTCTTGAAGAAGAGAATGTAGTGGCTGTCATACTTGGACGTTCCAGAAAAGCTGAAGGCCTCTGATCTGCCCGGAACGGAAAGAGACTCATGAGGTCAAGCCCCACTTTGACGGTGGCCAATAAACAACTCCATGGAGGCCACGAGGCGTGAGGTGTGTGTGCCCACGGACCAATGGCACTCCTAAAAATGAGATGTTCCCCGGCTTCCCTCCCTTCCCTACCCCACGCACCCCCACACCCAGGCCCAAGGATCCCACCCATAATGCTCATCAGGGCCTCTCACGACATCGGCGAGATTCGCTCACCGTCAACTCTTGTCTTCTTGGATGTAGCCCGACTCCTTTGTTTCCTTCAATGACAGCCCGAACTGAGAAGAGCTGGGTTGGAGGGGGCTGTGGGAGAGCAGGGGGCCACACTTGCCCTGCTTGGGATGGCCATGACCACAGGCACGTGCAGCAGGCAGGGTCTCAAGAGGAAACAGTGAGGATAGTTGGAGAAGTATTTATGTACAAAGGGCCCGTCAACAAAGCTGTGGGTGTAGGGTAACCACAGGGTGAGCCAAGAAGCAGAAACTGTTAGCGCTGAGGTTGTTGCCAGCCTGGGCCCAAAGGGGCAGGGGGTGGTCACGGTTCCCCAAACTGAGAGGGGACAGGGGTGAGTGGAGAAGGCCACCTGAACGGGAGCAGAGACTTTCAGGGGCAGGGGCAGTCAGCCCACGGAGACTTCACAGGGAGGAAGTTGGGAAAGAAATCTTCCCTTCATTGTCCTCCTGCCCCCGGGCTCTTGGCGGGGCTTCTCCGTTGGCTGGAATCGGCTAACGGGAAGCCAGAGGGTGGGGAGCCCTTTGAGATGAGTGCAGAGGGGTACAGGGCTGGGAGGAAGAGGGTGTAGTGTGGACCTGACGGGGCAAAGGGAAGGGGCTGGGGACACCTGCTTACACGTTCGTCACTCTCTACACACCGGCCTCCTCCAAGGCGAGCCACGGGCTCCTTTGCCTTTTGTTACTAGCGCTCAACCCAGTGCACAGCCCGGGCTTCCGTCCCGTGTTCGCTGACGCCCTGCATAAATCCGTGGTGCCTCTCTGTTTCTCACATTGGCAGCGTAGTGGCTTTAATGGCATTTAACTGAATGGGACCAGAAACTCCTCTTAAGGCCAAGGTTTAGAGGGAGGAAGAAGGAAAAAGGAATGAAATCAGAAATGCCCCACACATGAAGGCGGAATGATGCTGTAGCTATTGCTCACATCCTCACCCAAAAGTGTGAGGAGCGAGCCGGACTCTCTTCTTTGGTACCATGGCCTTCATACTGGTAATAACAACAACCATAACTGGCACAGTGCAGTCCTTTCAAGTTTACCAAGTGCCTTATATGCATTATGTCATCAGATGCCCTCAACAACCCTGTAAGGTACACTGTATTATCTTCCCAGTTGTACAGACCAGGCTCAGAGAGGTTAGGTGACAGCTAGGCCTTCGAGTCTGTTTCTGCTGTCATTTGATCTCTGCTGCCCATTATCGGAAGGCCTCCCAGGCCTGTTCCTTGCCGGGTTCGCTGTCCAGATTTGGGAGATCCAACTTTCAAGAGGCCGAACAGCTGAGCTGGGAACCTGAGCAAGCAGGCCAGAATGGGTGCCCAGGAACTCTGCCGGAGCATGGGAACCCTTTGTTTTCTGCTGCCACCTCCTGGATCATCCTGACCCCTTTCTTTTCTCCACTCAGCTCTGCTTCAAATACAAGCAGAACCCGGGGTGGGGGTGGGGGGGCGGTGGCGGAGGGCAGAGGAGCGCGGGGTGGCAAGGGGGATGCCCTGCCTACTCATTGCAAAACTGTATAATAATTTGAGGATTTTTTAAAAAAGATTTTATTTCTTTATTTGACAGAGAGAGACACAGCGAGAGCAGGAACACAAGCAGGGGGAGTGGGAGAGGGAGAAGCAGGCTTCCCACGGAGCAGGGAGCTCAATGTGGGGCTCGATCCCAGGACCCTGGGATCATGACCTGAGCCGAAGGCAGACGCTTAACGACTGAGCCACCCAGGCGCCCCTAATTTGAGGATTTGAAAACAGAGTTCACGAGGCACCTGCCTGGCTCAGTTGGAGGAGCGTGCTACTCTTGGTCTCGGGGTCATGGGTTCCAGCCCCACGGTGGGTGTAGAGATTACTAAATAAATAAATAAATAAATAAATAAACTTTTAAAAAATTGAATTCACTTCTGAATTCTCTTGCTATGCTGTGAATGAACTGTGAAGACATGCTAAATGAAATAGGCCAGTCACAAAAGAATAAATAGTATATCATTTCACTCGCATGAGGTACTTAAAGTAGTCAAGTTCACGGAGACAGAAAGTAGAAGGGGGACCACCAGGGGCTGGGAGGGGAAGGAAGAACGGGGAGTTCGTGGTTAATGGGGACAGAGTTTCAGTTTTGCAAGATGAAAAAGTTCTGGCCGTAGATGGTGGTGACGGGTGCACAGCAGTGTGAATGTACCTCATGCCACTAATGGTTAAAATGGGGGCGCCTGGGGGGCTCAGTCGGTCAAGCGTCTGCCTTCAGCTCAGATCATGATCCCAGGGTCCTGGAATCGAGCCCCACGTCGGGCTCCCTGCTCAGCGGGCAGCCTGCTTCTCCCTCTCCCTCTGCCTTTCCCCTCTGCTCGTGCTCTCTCTATCAAATAAATAAGTAAAATCTTAAAATGGTTAAAATGGCACATTTTGGGCGCCTGGGTGGCTCAGTCGGTTAAGCGACTGCCTTCGGCTCAGGTCATGATCCTGGAGTCCCAGGATCGAGTCCCGCATCGGGCTCCCTGCTCAGCAGGGAGTCTGCTTCTCCCTCTGACCCTCTTCCCTCTCGTGCTCTCTATCTCTCATTCTCTCTCTCTCAAATAAATAAATAAAATCTTAAAAAAAAATAAAATGGCACATTTTAAGTTATGTATATGTTATGCGATTTTTAAAAACTGAATTTGGTAAACCTTCAATGAGCATCTACTTATGTGCTCTGCACTGGGCATTCAAAGCCATAAAGCGTCAGCCCTACCTTCAAGGATCGGTTAGTCCTGTCGGGCAGAGCAGGATAAGTGTACCCAGTGTCATGTGGCAAGTGCAAGGAGGAGAGGGCTGGCTCTGTTGCAGGGGGCGTAGCGAAGCCTTCCCGAAGGAAGTAATATCCTAGCTGGCCGTTCCAGGAACTGAGATGACTTCATGTGTGTGAAAGAGAGGTTGAGCAGGAAGTGGGAGAGCTGGGGACACAGAACATTCCAAGCAGACTAATATAGAGGTGTGAAATACCATGCTGCTAAGCCTCTTCTCTTTTATTTGTGGGAATGCAGCTAAACCCATATCCCCTTATTCTACACCAATAGGCCTATGACAGTGCTTTTCAAACCATCTGCGGTGAAGAACGTGCGTGCGTGCGTGCGTGCGTGTGTGCGTGTGTGTGTGTGTGTGTGTGTGTAATTTCCAGTCCATCATAGACTGACCTGAGGCCGTACTGTGTGTGACTATTACAGAGCACAGGCCACGTGCCACTCACCAAGGTAGTTTGAGCTCATCTACTTCCTGTTCAATGAGAGCCCACTGATCACCGGCTGGGATGTTACAAGGTCAAGATGCTTTCAAGGTTTCAGAATGGTTACTCTTAGTCTTCTGTGGACTAGCATGGTCTGCAGACCACACTTTGAGTAGCACTACTCCAAAAGACGGTGTGTCCCTTATAGGGAGGAACCACTTCCTTTTATTTTATCCATCCTTGTGCGTGCCTTCAGATTTTTAGCAGGATCACCCAAAAGAAGCCCTCTCCTTGCCCAGAAAGGGATGCCCACTTGTTAATTAGCTAGTGTGTTGAATATGGAAAGCTCTGCCAGCATTAAATATTATTATTATTATTAGCCTCATGTCCACTATAGTAGATGTCATTTAATTAGAATTGCATAATAGGCAAATCTGCCTTAATTGGCTGGGATGTGGCTAAGAAACCATTTCGTGTCTGTGTCTGCGTTCTCTGTCCTGTGGTCATCACATTCTCTGGCATTGGGTCATTCTGGAGACCTTGGGTAGGGTTCAGGGAAGGTTACCTGGCTACTGATTAACACTTAATTAGCACCTTTTTCATGTAGCACAGCAGTGACTTTGTAAATTTAAAAATTTCAGGGGACCACTTAATGTGGAATTAAAGTACAAGTGCAATATTTAAGATGCATGAAATTGTTTTACGCATTACAGCATTAACTAGCTCTTAATTTATGCGGTGCATGCCAGAGAAGAGCAATTAAAGTGTAGCAGGGAAAAAAATTAGAGATCTCTACGTTGTCCTGTCTTTTCCTCTCATGGTGCTTTTGAAAGCTTTTGCTACATTTGTGTCTCAACTCCTGTTCTAGATTTAGGAGTAAAGGGTAAATTCTGCAGCCTGTTTGCCACCACAGGAATTGACATCATCTTTAGCCTGAAACTCTCTCCAATTGGTAAGTCCCTCCAAGGGCCTAGAAATCCACCCCAACCTCAGTGATTGCTCCAGGGGTAGGCACCTAACCCAAGTAGAGCCAATGAGGTGTCAGGAAACATTTGCTGGGACCTTATGGGAAAGTGATGCTAACGGTGTCCTCCTTGGTAGCAATCGGAAGGAGTGTGAGATGTGAGGTCTGGAACGGCGGCAGCCATTTTGTAAGCAGTCTGGAGATGCAGGCAAGCCACTGCTTGGAATCTGGCGGTGAGGCGAACACCATGTGAGGCTATCTGGCAAGATATCCCGGGAGCCCCAGGAGACACAGGATTGGGAATTGTCTGACTTCTGGACTTTGGAATTATGTTGGAGCCAAGTCCAAGTGCCCCCCATCGAAGAAGCTTGCCCTGATGTGAACCATGCTTGAGATGGTCAGAACCATGCCCCCCTCCTCTGGACACTAATGCCCCTTACTCGAACCTCTCTCCTTCAGCAAGGAGCACACTGCCCTGAAAAGCATCAGGCTACAAATGTGATTCTCCATCTCCCCCCTCCTGCTCCGTGAGGACCTAAGCTCTTGCTTCCTCTGTCCCCAGCATTAGTATCACGCCGGCCACACTGAATGTGCAAAGTGCCACAATCCCATTCCTAGAAAGGAATGTTAATGTTAGGCTGGCATGGGCCGAAGAAGAGAAAGCGCACACGAGCATATGGTCTTCTTAGCTAAAGCCAGACCGAAAAGACACTGGGTAAAAGGGGCAGCTGGGTGGGTCCCTGGGCCACCCCAGCTGTTGAGGGCAGGCCAGGACTTGCCCTAAGGAGGGGGAGGAGTCACAGACACGGGCCTGTTAGAATATCCCTCTGCCCCTCCGTTTATAACTTACATAGACGGATAGGGTCTCCAAGTACAAAGTCAAGGTCTATGAAAGTAAAAGTTTCCCTGTTACCTCCTCCTTCCCACGCTCCATGTCCTCAGTGGCAGATCCGTGCCTGAGCTGCTCTGATCCCTGCGCCCCACCCCCACCCCAGCCGACAGTCTCACGGGGCACCCAGCCCTTCTCCCGGTGGCCCCGGCCAACAGCTGAGCAAGGCGGTGGCACTTGGGGCTGCCCACTTGCCCCCAGCGCCAGCCCTCCCCCAATGGCACCCTTTGCGCTGGGCTCCGGGAGAATTTTCAGAGCGGCATTGCCACCTGCCGGCTCCCCCTGCCCAGTCCCGCTTCTGCCCTTCTCCTTTCCCGGGTGCTCCTCCCAGTAAACCCTTGGCACTCCTTGACCCCATCTCAGTGCTTGCCTCCCTGAGAACCCAACCTGGGGCACCCTCCTCTGATGTGACAACTGCTAACTCTGGGATGTGTATTCTTCCACACAGGTTTTCTTATTCACTTATGTACATGGATGTGCATACGCCACCTAAACATTTGTCATCATTCCTTTTGTTTTCACCTGAGTGGGATCGTATTGTGTATGTGAATCATCCTACCACTTAAAATTGTAGCACATCTCCACAAACAGTAGAAATCGGTGCACATAGGTATGTCTTTCTTTTTATTTGCTGTATACTATGCTATAGGATGGTGAGCCCACTGTTTGCCTAACCATTCTCATACTGATGGACGTTTGGGTCATTTCTCTTTTATTCCTAATAATGCTGCCAGGAACGTGCTATAATGTGGATTTCAAATACATTGAACGTTGTTCCAAGCGGTATAAACCATGCACAGTGAAAGGCTAAAAGAGAAACCTGTGTTCAACGTGCCTTTGATTTTCTGTGTTCGGAAGCTTTGATTTCTGGGGCCCTGCTGACCTCTAAGGGTCTGTCCCTCCCAGGATTAGCCGATTCCTAGAGATGGTAGACAACACGGCCCTTGAGGGTACCTTTCAAATGCAAACCAACCAGCCCAGAGCCCCCACCACTAACCACCTCCTCTATTGGGCTGTCAGCGCTCCTGGGCACTATCCACCAGCCCTGATCAGACAGCTAGGGACAACCCCCCTCCCCGTGTCCCCCAGCCCACTGAGATTATTCAAACTAGCCAACCCTAAACCTGCCTCACCCGTTCCTTCCCTTGGAAACCACATTAAAGGCTCTTGCCTGACATGCCCCCTCCTCTTGGGATTTGTAAGTACAACCAATTATCTTTCCTCTGGCGGTCCCCTCCTGATCGGTTGGCCTCACCATACCAAAGGTTCCAGAATGCACTTTAGTTCATGAACTCTTCCTGGGCAAATGTAATGTGCTAAATGTGCTGTTACTTAAGTCAGACACAAGAAAGAACTTCCTGCTAGTAAGCGAGGCTACCGGAAACACCCCGTTCCTGGAGCATCTTGAAAACAGTGTCGTCAACAGCAACAACACTCATGAGCCGATTCCCCCTGGAGCAGAGTTAGGGACTGAGGCAATGCAGCTGTCTCCTGCTGGTTGAAGCCTTCGGGAATTTACCACTCACCAGGGCACGGCCCCAGCCCTTGCTGATGGAGGCCACCAGGGCCCCCCCTCTCCCCCCCCCCCCCCCCCCCCGCGACGACCCAACCTGGCCAGGCCGCGGTCCCTGCAGACAGCTGAGGTCGCGCTCACCTGAGAGTGGAGCAGGGAGGGGATGATCGCCCTCTCTGTCGCCCTGGGGCTCTGGGCCCGATGACGTGGGGCATCCCTGCGGAGGCTAGCCTGTGTTCACGGCTGCGTGCCGGGAGCTGGAGCCTGTCAGCTCGAGCGGCAGCGAGGGAAGACGTTTCTGACACAAAACCCCAGGGGGATCCACGGAGGAGCTGGGCTGTCATTACTTATTAACAATGGGCCTGATCCCCAGCCAGGCAGGCCCAGGGAAATAGCCTGGGGGGAGGCCAGCCTCCCCGCTACGAGGTGGATTAACACTTTCTGGGCAGGAGGGAGCTGTTTGGGGGGTCCATTGTCATATTTTGCATGTAAGAGGGACCATTCTTTACATATTAGACACAGGCACACTCTTTTCCCCGTCTTGCCCTCCCCCTCCGCGTCTGCATTCTTCTCCTCTGTTCCCTGCCCCCTCAGGTTGTAAGCCAGCAAACCCACAGGATGTGGGAGGCTGTGCTCACAGGGAAAAGGAAGGTTTGAGAACGCACACAGCCAGAAACCTAGGTCTAATGCCCGCAGAGCCGGCCTGCGGGGGTGGGAAGAGGGAGAGGCCGGGGGAGCTGGGGTCCAGGAAAGGTCTGCAAACTGGCTGGTCGTTAGAGCTGGTTGTTGCCCCTTTACTCCCCCGCCCTCGAGGGGTCCTGGGCTCCGGGGTCAGCATGCTCTGTCTCGGCTCCGCCATCTCAGGTGGGCAGAGTGACCCGCCCCCGATGCTGCAGGTCGGTTTCGAGGAGAAGCAGATGCTGAGACAGAGATTGGCACGCGGCACATTTTTTTTTAGGGAGCACTCCTAGGATCCGTCCATGGAGAAGGGAGGAACTGGAAGCAGAAGCAGGCAGAGAAGGAAACCCCACTGCAATGCTAGCCTGCCAGAAGCCTCAGCTGACCCCACCTAGAGCTCTGGAGCCCCAGGGACTCTTCAGTGTGGTTCCGAGTTGGGCTGTAGGGACTTGGGCTGGAAGGACAAGCCTCCTTAGCCTTGCATGGATCAGCCCCCTGGGCGTGGGCTGCTCCAGGAGCAGGCATGCCCTTGGGCAGGGTGGTTTCTTCAGCCTTGGAGAAGGGCAGGCTGCAGACGGCATCTCGGCAGCAGAGGGTGTAAGTCCATCCTCCCTGAGCACAGCAGCCAGCATCCTGCCCCCAGGAGCACGATGGTGGTGGTGGTGGGGGGGCATTCCTCAGGACTCCTGCCTCCCCCCAGAGGCCAGCCGGGCCTCCTTTCCTGCTGTATCTCCTCCTCTCCTCCCTCCCACCCTCCCGCCCTCCCTCCCCATCCTTCCTCCCACCCTCCGGGCCTTCCTCCCCAGCCCTCCTCCCAGCCCTCCTCCCGTTCTTCCTGCCCTCCCTTTCATCTTCCCACCAGTACCCATCACGGAGGTTTACAAAGTCTTACCGGCCACCCAATCCGGTGGGCCAGTGCAAGTTTACAGGGAAGCGGAACTGCCCTAATTGAGTTGGAAGGTCAGGAAGCCCCTCCTTCTGGCCCCGGTTGTCTTGCTATAAAACACTTTGTAATCTGGAAATTGCTGGCTGGCTGAACCAGGAGCATGTTTTCCCTCTCTAATTGGGCGGTTCCAAACTTCACCACAGGGGGTGCTGAAGGGTTGTGGGTGCTTCGGTTTTGTGTCCACAGGAGCAGGAAAGGCACGGTTGTTAGGTGGTGCGTAATGTAAAGTCAATTCCATGGGGGTCCTTTGGTATGTACGTATGTAAGTGTCAGGTTTCACCTACTTTAGGACACGGTAGTGGGCCTAACTGGGGAGGCACATTTAAGAAATGGTCAGTTAGCCTTTTATCCCAAGTCCACGCTCCCAGAGCCCACTGTGACATGGGCTTCGATCAGCCCCAGAGGTTTGGTTTGGTAGCATCCATAGCCTTAGAAATGAGTTCTCACTGGTGAAGGCAGTGGCTTTCGAGAAGGGTGACTTGGCTAGAGAGAGGAGTGACATTCCAGCGCTGGCAGGTGCCGATGTGGAGAATCTGGCACGCCCTATGGTTTGTTCTCGTTGAAATGGCACCGTGCACTTGATTCCTAAGGGATCCTGCATGCATCCAGCTGCTGATTTGATGGATTTTGCACCCCTGGAGTTGGACCAGAAGGTTAGAGAATCCCACTGCAAGAATCCCCTCGTATTTGCCTCAGGCAGACTTTGAGGCCCTGTCGGAACTCTTAAAAAGACAGAGGGCTAGAGCTTGCCAAAATTTCCCCAAACAGGTTATATGACTGCTTCGCGCAGCTTGCTCCGTGCCTGGCCAAGGACTTGGCTTCGTAGTCACCTGGTGGCCCGCTGGGGGAGGCGCCCTAGGCCCTGGCCCACCTCTAATTACTGAAGGTTACCGAAACCTGCCAAAAAGAACCTACTCATTTTTGCAAGACCGAACTGCCTTAGGTCAATTTGCAACAGCCTAAAATCCCACCCCAGATCCTCTATAAAACCTTAATCAGCTGTGAATTCCACCCCCCCCACATCAATAACCACCCTGGACCTCAATGTTTTCTCACGGGTATAATCGGGTCTAATACTTGGGTCCTCTGTTATAAGAAGTCATAAGGACTATACATATTGTTTTTTTTAAGATTTACTTGTTTATTTTAGAGAAGGGGGGAAGAGGGAGAAAATCCCAAGCAGACTCCTCGTTGAGTACGGAGCCAGGGCTCGATCGTACGACCCATGAGATCACGACCTGAGCCCTGAGCCAAGACCAAGAGTCAGACGCCTAACCGACTGAGCCACCCAGACACCCATACAGGTACTGTTTTCTTAAACCATTCCAAAACAGGCTGGATTCACAAATCAGAGACCGATGCCTTGGGGCCAGGGGTGGGGGGTAAAAAAAAATCAGTGCTCAGAAGTGGCCACAGCTTTTCCAGTATTTGTCAACATCTCAGCAAGGAAGCATTCGCTGATCAGTACAAGCTATTTGTGAAGGGCTGGTGTGCCCAGGCCCTAGGACAGACGTAGTTCAGAGCAAACAGGTTGCCTATGAGGAAGAGAACCAGGGCTGTGAGTTACATTCTCAACTTGCGTCAAATCTTCTCTCCTTGCAGCCTGGTCCTGAGGGGCAGAGTTAGGGTCACTGAGCAAAGTGCTGGTTCTTGGCCAGCAGTAATGATGGGCTCACCTGTGTGAGGTAAACCCCAGTGCCCAAGACCTCAGAGCACAACGTTGGTTCCGAGCGTCTTTCAGCCCTTTTAGTTGGCAAAGCATTTTCCCTGTCAATGTCTGGTTGGACTTTTACAGCTGCTGAAAATGTAAGAGGTAGGACAGGCAGGTGCATCTCCTTGGGCTTGCCAGTAGCTACTTCCCTTGTTGTTTGCTGACAAAAGCCCAGTTTTACTCTGATGTCGGATGGCGGTATGTTCGTGGAAGGTGGGCTCAATCCCAGGAGATGATCCATAATTACCCTAAGCCAAATATGGGACAAACCTCACTCTTTGATGATTTATTTTAGGGACATACATGCCCTGGCCAAAAGAACCTAACGAGGGTCCTGGTCGGGCGATTTCTCAGAAATATTTTTCTTCCTGAAAAAAGAGAAATGCCTAAGGAGATTGCTGTCACCCTCACCCATCCGTGTTCTTTCTGCCTTTGAAAGCTGCCATAAGGATATGAGGTATTGGAGCAGCCGCAACCATTGTGTGACCATGAGGAGATGACAGAACAGAAAGGTACAAAGAGCCTGGGTCCTTGATGACCTCTTTGGCCACTGAACTGGAGACCACCTGCCTCTGAGTTTCTTGTTGTATTTGAGATATTAATATACCCTTATTGTTTAAATTACTTTTTGTTGGATACTCTGCTGAGAGCATCCTAATGGGTACAGTCACCGTTTAATAGTTGAGAAAGCTAAGGCTCAGAGAGATTGGGTCATAGAGTCCATGGCAGAGAGGGACCTAGAATCCAGGAATTCCAGTTTCATCCCAGGCACTCTTCTCTGCCTCTGAACTCTACAGAGTCTTAGGAACCCCCTGGGGCCCCCTCAAAGCCAAGGGTGCCAATGATTAGGCTCTGTGTGCCTGCCTCCCTTCCCCCACCCAAACCCGAGCATCGTGGCTGTTATGTAACTTGCCTTATTGGCTTCTCACTAACATTCGGCTTGAAACAAAGGCTATGAGGCTTAAAAATATTTTAAAACCACTGTCTTATCCCTCACCCTTCAATTAACAACAGCGGCCAGCCCTTTACCCCACCACAGGGGAAACTGTAAAGAAAATTTCTTTTCTATGAGGAAACAGGGCATCATATTTTATTTCCTAGGTTCAAGCCCAGAGATCCAAGCGAACAGCTCACTCCCGTGCTCACGCACACAACCTGCAGACACACACAGATGCACTTCTGAGGCCTCTGCGTGCAGACAGGCTGCTCCCTTGATTCTGTCATCCTCCTAGGCTCTCCCAGGTTATCAGGCACAGAGACACAATGAGGCTAGCACAGGTGCTGGGGGTTATAGAAAGCCCTGGAGGGCTGAGCAGAAGCCAAAGCTCCCGCCTGGGTTCTGGAAATACCAGCAGCCAGAGCCAGACTGGTCATCTGGCCGTGCCCTTGGTTGTTCCAGACTCTGGGGCTACCTCCATTCTTGAGACCCAACTTCTCTTGGCTCCTACCACTCCCTTTCAAGGTGTCCAGTTGGACACCTTCCCCAGGGCCGAGGTGATCCGCTGGGCTTCTCGCCACCCAGCATGGACCCACCAGCCTTGCTCGAGCTGGACAGAGTTCTCAAGCCAGGGCACCTTATGTCTTTCCCAGGGTGCGGATTCCTGGGCCAATCATTGCTAACAGGATAACGCAGTTCAGTGACACAGAACAGGTGGTAACTGATGCAAAAGGGACCTGGTTCTCCTCAAAACGGGGGTACGAGCACTGCAAGTATCTGCCCCTTAATCAGCCCCCGTTACAGCCTCATGGGAACAACCACAAACCGCCTTTCTTGCCCCAATCCTCTCTGCACCCCTCCCTCCCCTCCCTCCCCTCCCTTCCTTTTCTCTTTTGCTCGTTATCAATTTCCTCAGTGCCTGCGATTCCAGGCATCTGCTGCAACACAAACAACCCCCGAATCAAGGGGCTTCAAAAGAAGACGATTTTATTATACCTCACAACTTTGGGGTTCAGCATTTGGTCAGGGCTCGGCGGGGTGATTCTTTTGCTTCTCATGGCATCTGCCGCCATCCCTCAGTGGTTCATTCTCCTTACATAGGAGCCCTCCCCGCCCTGGCCCAGGCACTCTTGCCCTGCCCCCCCCACTCTAGCAGGATCTCTGTGTCCTCCGTTACTCTATAAAATCCATACCGACAGCTGTGCTTTTCTAGTGGCCTCTTCTTGATAGGGGAGAAGGGGACCCCAGACCCCCAGGTCATGCATATGCCCTGAGATGCCTTGGGCCAGGAGTGGGCATACCCCGGGGAGCTCCATACACCAATTCATGCCCACACCGTGTTCTGCGTAGACTCTGACGGGTGGTTTGTATTAAGACAGGCACGCCTTGCTGTTCCACATGCCCTCAGTTAGGGGGACTTTTCAACTGTTCCGGTTCTAAAATTATCTCTAGGCTGCCTTCTTGGGGTGCTCTTGGCTGCAAGTGACAGAAACCCCCAAGACGGGGAGGTCCCCAAGATGGTCCTTCAAGGCTCCTCTCGGTGATCCTCATGGCTCTGCCTTTCTGGGTCCATGTGTTGGTTTCAGCCTCCCACCGGTCCCAAAAGGGCTGCTGCAGATCCAGTCATCTCGTGTAGACACCCACCCTCTAGTAGCCAAGAACTGTCCTTTCCAGCCAGGGATGATAATTCAAAACATTCAACACCCAGTACAGCAGGGCACCGACCAGTGCGAAGAAACTCCAGCTGAACTGGTATGGCCCTGCAGAATATCAGGAGTGTTTCCAGAGTTGCCTTCCTAGGAATAAGGAAGGCCCCCCCACCCCCAAAACCAGTTTCTGGGGGATTACCATTGATTGGGTTAGAATGGTAAAGATTTGCCTCTGAACTGGGGAAGGAATCCCCTTTCTTAAGGGTAGACATTTGAATTAGATTAAGGTTCGTTTAGCAGGTTGGAAATTAGGGAGCCCATCAATCTCACCTGCTCCCCAGGCTCACGCCCCCACCCCCCGCCACCCCTCCAAAATCACAGGTTCCTTATGCTGGCCTCAGGTCCATGGTAAAATCTGTCCTGAGCGTCTTGATTTTGCCCCCTTGCTTGTTTCTGCAACTGCCAGGTGCTTTATGTTTTTTATGCAATTGATCTTTAATAATTTCTGCAAAGTATGAGCTAAGTACCCGTTGGTTCGGTTAGGCCCATTTCATGGATGCACAAACTGAACTCTTTTTTTTTTTTTTTTAAGATTTATTTATTTATCTGAGAGAGAGAGTGAGCGGGGGTGGGGGGGAAGGGCAGAGGGGGAGAGAGAAGAGAGACAATCCTCAAGCAGACTCCCCGCTGAGCAAGGAGCCGGATGTGGGGCTCCATCCCAGGACCCCAAGATCATGACCTGAGCCGAAATCTAGGGTCAGCCGCTTCATCGACTGAGCCACCCAGGCGCCCCCCCAAACTGAACACTTCTAAATGAGTCATTTGGAAGAGCCTAGAATAAGGTTCATCCAAGAGGCTTTGCGATAAACCAGCAGTTTCTGCTCAACTGCCTGCCTTTCTCCCTCTTTCTAGCTCACACCCCTTCTCCCCCACTCCTTGGGCTTAATTGATAGGCAGATGATTGAGTGTTTGGCCAGGCTGAGGGCCAGGAAGCTGTTTATAGCCTGCAGATCTTGCCTTTTAGGTAAGGTGGGGACGAGTCTGCCAGCAACCATCAGATAATGGGCCTCTTCCAGTGACAAGGGCATGATGGATTTCCCCCATTCTTTGATATCAATGCTTTTGTTAGTTTGCATTTTATGTGGTGCCTTTCCTCTGGGCAACTCAAGGCCTTTTGCAGAGTCTTATGTAATGGAAAATCATTCTGCAAGGTAGGCAGACCGGGCAAGGCCAGCATACAGAAACCGCATTCCTTATACACACGCACAGCTACCCTGCTGGGGCCCATCTGTGTTGGGGCAGCGACATTCGACATTCGTGGCACTTCGAGACCATAACAGAACACAGACACAGGCAAAGGGGAATGCAGTTGCCTTTGCTAAGCTCCAAGGAGGCCCCTCTCCCTGTGCTTGGGTGACTGGCTTTGAAATAAAAAAAGGAGGGGCTTTACGAAAGACAGAGTTAAGTGAGGGAGGAATGGGGTGATTATCAAAAGGAAGGAGAGGTCAAGTGCACAGCCTTTATGGAAAACTGAACGGTAACCACTATAGCTGAATAGAGGCTCACCCTATGAGCCAGCAATTCCCCTCCCAGGTAGATACCTGGAGATAGCTCACATGTTCACCAAAGACCTGCAAAAGAATGCTCATCACACTATTCAATAAGCCAAAAATTAGGGACAACCCACATGTTCATCAGAAGTAGAATGGATAAATAACTTGGTGCATTACCCATGGAGTATTATCTGACAATGAAGAAGAAAAAAACTCCTTCGTACAATACGTAGACAGCTCTCACATGCAGAATGTGGACAAAGTCGACAACCGGGCTAAAGTAACCTACGGTGACAGAAATCAGAATAGCAGTCACCTACGGAATGGGAGGCAGGAAGGAGCCACCTGAGGGGGGGTAATGTTCTAGATCTTGATCTCTGTGCTGGGTGACACATGAATTTACTTTGTAAAAATTCAATGAGCTGTACCCTTACATGTATGTTACACTTCTACACGGGGGAGGTGTATATTTTATGTATGTTACCACGTGTATACTTTATGTATGTTATACTTCAAAAAAGGTTTGCAATAAGGAGGGGAAGGGGAGTAAGGGAAACACAGACAAGCATCAATTTGTGAACAGGTTGCAGCCTGACTGTCCTTGAACCCATTTGTTCACTAATCCAGAGGGACCATCACTCACTTCACCTGTTCTTGGCAGCAGATCTAGTACACATTTTTTTCTGGTGCTTAGCTTTCCGCCAGAGTTTGCGGGCTAAAATTTCATAAGCAGAAATGCTTCTATTCAGAGTAAGGCCAAAGGCATTAGAGATTTATGACTTCATTCATTCACTCCTTCATTCATTCATTCAACCGTCAAAGTCGGGAAGAATTATTATGTAATGGTAGAAGGCTTTGGCCAGAACTATTCATTTCTAGATGTTCTCTTACCAGCAATAAGACATTTCAACCCACTCGCAGGGAAAGAGTCAGAGGTGGGTGGGGGACTGCCCATGCTATACAAACTGCCTTCATCCCTCTTTCCGTAGATTCCTGCATTGGGGTGGGGGCTCATACTTGCTAGAATGGAGGGTGACAAGGTAGTGACAGCCTTGAAAGAGGGTAGATTTGTTTCCCAGGGCTGTCGGAACAAAGTACTGGGAACTAAGAAGCATAAACGGTAGAAACGTACTGTCTCACTGTTCTGGGGACTAGACGTCCAAGATCAAACTTCCACCTTTTTTATAAGGACACTGGTCACACAGGATTAGGGCCCACCCTCATGACCTCATTTAAAACTTGATGACCTCTGTAAAGACCCTCCCTCCAAAAAGCATTCTGAGGGACTGGGGAGTTCAGACTTCAACATATATTTGGGTGGGGACACAATTCAGCCCATACCAGAGGGGAATGACTGCACTCCAAGCACTGTCCCCACCAACCGACCCCCTATCCTCCCCACTGTGTCTGGACCACACCAGCTGGAAAAAGGCTGACAGGGACCAGAAACTCCTAAAGCACTGGGGAGGGGAAAGCAGTCGGCCTGAAGAATGAAGTTTTCGCCGAGATGGAAGAAGCTCTGAAAGCTTCGTCCTGCCTGCAGGCACAGGCTCAAGAGACAGGCAGGTCTGGTTCAAATTCTGATTCCACTCAATGGAAGTACACTCTTGTTGTATGACCTTGAGCAAATGAAAGCTAGGTTCTTTAAGCCGCGGTGTCCCCATCTCTAAAGTTGGAACTTCAGGGGCGCCTGGGGGGGCTCAGTCGGTTAAGCATCTGCCTTCGGCTCAGGTCATGATCTCAGGGTCCTGGGATCGAGCCCCACATCGGGCTCCCTGCTCAGCGGGAAGCCTGCTTCTTTCTCCCTCTGCCCCGCCCCCCCCACTTGTATGCACATGCTCTCTCTCTCTCTCTCTCTCTCTCTCAAACAAATGAATAAAATCTTAAAAAAAAAAATAACGTTGGAACGTCAGTTCCCATTCCCCAGGGGTGTCACAGGGCACGCGAAGTGGCTTGCACTGTGCTTGGTGTACAGACAGCACATAAGACATGCAAGGAATTATTGTTTGATCCTAAAAGAGACTCAAGGAAAGCAGAAACACTAAGTCAGGGCTTTAGTCGCTGTACAGAGAGCAGTTTTAAGATAATTAATCAGGTTTTCAATTATTTCAGTCAGATATGGATCTGTTTGGTTTTGTTTTTTTTTTTTAACGAAAACAAATACCACAGAAGGGTTCTATTTTTTTTGTAAGATTTTATTTATTTGTGAGAGAGAAAGAGACAACGAGTAAGGTGAGGGGCAGAGGGAGAAGCGGGCTCCCCAAGCGAGACTCGATCCCAGGACCCTGGGACCGTGACCTGAGCTGAAGGCAGACGCTTAACTGACTGAGCCACCCAGGCATCACTCTCCTCCCCACCCCCAGCAGAAGGATTCAAGGTGCAAAGTACCTCTGGGCAGTATATGCCCTAGGTCTCCAGGCCCACATCCCTGGAATTTTCTCAAGCATATCTATGATATCTACATATTTAAATTTTTTTGAATACACAAATGGGACTGCAGCAGATGCTGTCGTACCCACTCACATTCCCTGGATCGCCCCCACCCACCCTGAGAGGCACCTGCAGACATTTCGCTCAAAGCCTACCTCTTTCTGCATGAGCCCACTCCCTGGCCGAGGAGATGCTGGCAGATAAATACCCCAGCTTCCTTGCCCCTTGGTGGCCTGATCCTGAGGCTTGTTCCACACGAGTTCTCAGTGGGTCCCCATGGGACTGAGCCCTGGTTGCCCCCGGTGGGAACCCGCTCACTGACCTGGCCTTTGTTGGCATCCTCCCCACCCTGGCTCACTCCCCTCTTCCCTCACTGTGCTTCCTGGATCACCTCCCAAATAATGACCTGCAGCTAGATTCTTGTCTTAAGCTCTGCTTTGGGGGAAACCCAGCGAACACTGGGACGGTATGGTCATACACTGGTCTGCACCAAACTTTCTCCAGCCGGCAGTATGGCTCACAGATCTTTCTCTAGGGGCACATATGGAAGGACTACGGATCACTTCACATCCGTTTAGGATGCTTCCAGCTTTTTGTAAAGAACAATGTAGCCGTGAGCAGCCTTGTACATGTATCTTCTAGAAGTCCCCGATAGCTGGGTGGAAGGCTAAGGGAAGAGTTTTTATCAGGACCCGGGGTGGGGGGGTGGCTGACATCAAGTTTGGAGGCAACAAGGAGTAGAGTGGCTCCAACCTGGGGACACTGTAGTGAGGAGCCAGCACGCTTAAGGAGGCCCTGCTCCCCCTGGAGAGTCTACGGAGGGGTCTCTGTGCATTTGAGGGGGGCGTCTGTGTGCTTTGTGTGCTGGGCAGAGGGCCTTCCCTCAGAATCACTGTCTTCCAGAAGAACCCCCACCCCACTGCCACATCTGTGCCATAGGCCATTGTTTTTCAAGCAAAAGTCTCCAATTTTCAGATGAAAAACAACTTGTTTGGAGAGCCCGCACTCCTGAGATCTTCAGGCTTCTCCTTCAGGCTGACTGTTGACAAGAAATTAATGCTTAGGAGGAAGGTGGAAGGAATTGGTGATGAGGCTGAGAACGGGCCCACAGAGCGTACAGGCAGTGTTTTCTATAATTTTGTCGCTCTGCCCCCTCATGAACACTTACAGTGTTTACCTGATCATCAGTCTGTTCTGAAAACAAATGTTAAACGTATCAAAATACTTTCTGTTCCTCTTTTGAGTTATTTGCTGCCTGCTGGCTGCCTACTTGATCTCCCCTAAAGATGCAGAGAAAGGTGTCCCAGACCTTGCGCTGGGGACTTGAACTCTCGGAGAGGTAGTTCAAAGCTGGAGGCAGCAATGGCCGGGGCCGCCCAGAAAGTCGAGGTTATTGACCTTGACCGAGGAGGGAAGGGATTCTTCTTTCCCTGTCTCTTCCTTTTTCCTCTTTCTCTTGTTTTTTCCTTTTCATCTTCTTTGTTTTCTCATCATTGGAGGTGGGGAGCCAGGCAGGAGACACACACGGGAACATGCGCATGTCTTCAATAAAACCTTTGGGAAGGAAAGGGACTTGTGAAGAATGGTCAAAAGAGAGGGAGGAGTATTTTGTTGGCTTTCTGTGGAGATGAGGTGGGGGTGCCCACCTTCTCTCCATCTCTCGCTTGCTCTCTCTGTCACACGCACACACACAAGCACCAATCCAGGATGTGAGTCCTGGTAAGGGTCTCTGATGCCCACAGCCCACCTAACTCCAAAGCCCACCATGGGCGTCAAGCCAGGAGAGGCAGGACAGTCAGTCAGCCACCTCAGTGACCACACTTGTGAGGGGTGCCTTGGGGAGAGGTCTGCCCTCCCTGCCCTTGGGGAGGACACAGGACTCGTCTGGCCTCTGGGGATGTTCTCCTGGTTGCCTGGGGATGCTCCCATTCCTGGAAGTATGAGTTATGGGGTCTGGAGAGAGATGTGGCAAAGGGAGCCTTCCAGACACCCCAGCGGGAGTGTGGGAAGTTGAATTCTGACCCTGTTGCCAAAGGTGTGCGATTTGAAGGAAGGACTTTGTCATCAGCAGACAGGGGCGGGGGGCGGGGAGTGGTGATGCTGACCCACTTAACTGCTCCGTGCCTCAGTTTTCTTATCTGGTTCTTCTGAGGGTCAGTATTTGGGAAGTGACTCTAACCGTGTCAGGCACATGGTCAACACTGAATCAATGTTTGTTAAACAGAAATGACTGCGCGTCCCCCCTACCTAGGGAACATACCTTCCCTTGATGGAAGGTCTGGAAGTGATGGCAGGTAATTACAGCACAGCGAAGGGCAAGAAGCCACTTCAGATTGGACGTCCTATGATTTCTTAGCCAGTTCCCCTCACTGGGCAGCCATGTCTGGCCTTCGCTCTTTGAAGCCTCCCAAGGGCGCCATTTTGCGGTTTCCTTCCTCTCCCTCTTGAGGCCTTCAGTTCTCTTACCCCAGTCTGGGGGAGCCTCAGCCTACTTGTGGAATTTTTACTACTTTGTTCCCAGGGCAAGTCATCTCCCTTTGTCCCAACCTCTCCGTTCTGGAAGCTACCTGGCTCTGATCCTTCTTCATGAAAACAGTGATGTGTTTTCCTGAACAAAAGAACCAGCTACTTTGGGTCTCTATCCTTTGCGACCTGTAGGTGATCCTATTTAATCCTTAGGACAGTCCTGCGCGCTGAGTACTGCTATTACCCATTTCATAGCTAAGCTGATAATGGAGTAAAGAGATCGTCACAGAGCCAGCTGGTTGCAGAGTTGAAATTTGAACTCAGCTCTCTGTAACTGCCCCCAACCACTACCCTGTACTGCCTTCATATACCAAAAAAAGAAAAGAAAAAGCTATTTTTAAAGATTTTATTTATTTATTTGACAGAGAGAGCACAAGCTGGGGGAGCGGCAGAGGGAGAGGGAGAAGCAGACTCCCCGCGGAGCAGGGAGCCCGACGTGGGGCCCGATCCCAGGACCCTGGGATCATGACCTGAGCCGAAGGCAGATGCTTAACGGCTGAGCCACCCAGGCATCCCCAAGAAAAAGCTATTTTTAAAAAAGACCAGAATTTCTATGCCTTACTCTGAGTGACCGTGCTCTAGGTTCAGCTAAAAACACTCTTGCTTCTACAACACTATGGAAGCAGTATGGTGGTTCCTCAAAAAATTAAAAATAGAACTGCCATATGATCCAGCAATTCCACTTCTGGGTATTTATCCAAAAGAATTGAAAGCAGAGACTCGAAGAGATATTTCTCACACCCATGTACATCGCAGCATTATTCACAGTAGCCAAGAAGTGGAAGCAACCCAAATGTCCATCGACGGATGAATGGATAAACACAATGTGGTCTAGCCATATCGTGGAATATCATTCAGCTTTCGAGAGGAACCATGTTCTGGCACCTGCAACAACACAGATAAACCTTAAAAACATGATGCTAAGTGAAATAAGCCAGTTACAAGAGGACAAATACTACGTGACTCCACTTAGATGAGGTCCCTGGAGTAGTCGAATTCACAGAGATGGGAAGTAGAAGAGTGGTTGCCAAGGGCTGTGGGGAGGGGGTGGAAAGGGAGTTGTTCGATGATTTGGGGAGATGAAAAAGTTCTGGAAATCTGTTGCACAGCAATGCGAATATATTTAACACTACTGAATTGCGCTCTTAAAAATGGTTAAGATGGTAAATTTTACAGTATGTGGTTTTTACTACAATTTGAAACTTCTAAAAATTAAAAATAAACATATTTCCAAAGCGCCGTTCCTTCCGAAAAGCTCAAGGTTTAATCCACTCTCTGACCTCCCATACTATTTTGAAATCTTTGCAGCACCCAAGTCGTGGACTGTTAGATCTGACTCTACGAGGAAACTGCTACAGCTTCCCCGGGCTATCTCCAGGCAAATTGCTTCTTTACACCTCCTCTCCCCAACCGTGCCTAGTTCAGAGATTCTTAACACCTTTGGGTCTCAGGAAGATCTGAGAATCTGGTAGAAGCTGCCACCTCCCCGCCTCCACACCCCAAACGTACATGTGCAGTGATACAATTCATTTTCCTTAGGATTCAGAGGATTTCAGGATACCCTGGCACCTCTCCAAGGACCCCAGAACAAGGGTCCTTCGAATTGCAGAGCTTCCCCTGATTGGCTCAAAGACTCCATTGTTCATCATCTACTTTCCCTCTCAGTGTGATCAAGGGCAGAAGGAGCCTCTTATAAAAACCAGAATGGTGTCATATTCTTTGGGTGACGATTCACTCTAAAGCATCTGGATATGTACAGAGTGGGGTGTGTGTGTGTGTGTGTGTGTGTGTGTGTGTGTGTGTGTGTAAGTACATTTACCACAGGGGCAGTTAGGTAGCAATTAGAAAAACCTAATCAGGAACCCACACTCCAGAAGTAGCTACTCAAGTACTTCAAATATCCCTATCTAAATCTAAACCAGAGAGTCCCTTAATTAACACGGAGATCTTAGAAATATGAAGATAGTTAAAATTATAGATTCCGAGTCCTGGTCGGAGCAAGGCTAGTGGCACAGCTTGCCTGGCACCCTCCGAGCAACACGCCAATCTGGAATTCCATTAGGTCCCCTGTCATCTCCCCATTTTCAGAGGACTGTGGCACCTGATCTCCCCAGAAGTGTGGCTGACCCTGCCCAAAGATCATGGCTGCTGCCTCAGAGCGAACTCGGCATGCAGAGTGACCACTGGAGGGCCTAAGGACAGAGAGGGACGTTACCAAGCCCATAGGAACAGGTTACAGTGCTGTCCTTGTACCTGCTTCCTAATCAATGGTCATACAGCTGGCCGAACTTCATCTGAGGAAGGGCAGGTAGAGCCCTGACCTACCTCCCTGACACATTTCCCTGGGCGCAGGATCAGTTTGGGGAGGCCCACAAGCTGTCCAAGTTGGAAGAAGCTTCGCTGTATTCGGGAAAGGAACCTGAAGTGTCATCTGGACTCAGTTTCTCCCTCTCCCTCCTCCTGGCTCTGACTTCCGTCTTAGACCCCATGGCGACAGCAAGATGGCAGCAGCGTCACCTCATATTCATGCCGGTTCAAGTTCGGCATGGAAAGTCAAGAGGATATTTTCCTGAGAGCTCCAACAACAGTCCCCAAAGTGAGTCTGATTGTCATTTTGACCTGACTTGGATCATGTGGCCATCCCTCATCCCATCACTGATGCTGGGGAAGAGCTGCTCTGATAGGCCAGGCCCGAGCCCGGGCCCCTCTGGGTAGGACTGTCAGCTCCACCGGGACCACGTGGCTTGAGAAAAGTTAGGGGAGAGTAGTGAATTACAGCTGGTCCCAAATGCTTTGCCACTCCTGCCATCGAGGGGTGTAGTCCGTTTCCCATCCCCTTGCATCTAGGCCAGCCTTGTGCGTTGTTTTGACCCAGAAAGTATGGTAGGCACAACACTGTACATTTTAAGGCTGGGTCTTAGGAAATCTGTGGATTCTGCTTTTGCGTACTTGGAACACGCCCCAAGAAGCCATGAGGAAAGGCCCGTGTTGGGGAGAATCAAGGAACTCTGGCCCAAATCCCCAGCTGATCTCCCAGCCAGCACCCGGTTCTATCTGCCAGCTGTTTGGGTGGGCTCGTCTCGGAAAGTCCAAGCCAGTGGGGCCTCCAGACACCAGGAGGAGCAGAAGCATCGCCCGGCTGAGCCTGGTCAACTCAGGGAACCATGAGAAATAATGAGGTGGTGTTGTTCAAAGTCATGACGCTGGGGGACAGTTAGTCACACAGGCGTAGATAGCTTGTACAGGGTGGCTCCCCAAATGAAAATCAGAAGGTTTTCCTAGAAATGACATGAGTGAAAGCCAGCCGTACAACAAACAAGATCTCCCCACAGCCATCTGTGCTATGTAGTCAGCTCTGCCTGGCAACCGATGGGCTCAAGAGACACGGAATTTTCTGAAGCAGCATTTCAGTGTCCACTCACCAGGTTTGTCAGCGTCCAGAGACAGTTGCTGGAGCAGCAGAGGCCACTTCCTGATGCCAAGCTCACGGCGGTAGGGTTTTAAACATGGCCGCTCCATTGCTGGCTGCCAGTCTTCCTGCATGTAGCAAAGATGGCGGCTCCCCAGCGGGCCAGTCCTGCTGGCTTCTGGGAGTCGTTCCTGGAGACCTGGCCTAGAGTTTTCACAATAGCCCCTCTGTCGTGGGTTGAATGGTGGCCTCCCAAAAGCTACGGCCACATCCTAACCCCTGGAACCTATGCATGGGACCTCACTTGGCAGAAGGGTTTTTGCAGATGTAATTAAGTTGAGATCTTGGGACGAGATCATCCTGGATGACCTAGGTGGGTGCTAAGTCCAATGACGGGAGCCCATATAGCAGACGGAAGAGGAGAAAACACAGAGAGGAGAAAGCCATGTGGAGACACAGGCAGGATGGAGTGATACAGCCCCAGAGAATGCAGAAGGCCACCAGAAGCTGGGAGAGGCAAAGGATTCTCCTCTAAGAGCCTCCCGAGGGAGCGTGGCCCCACCTTGATGTCAGACTTCTGGCCTCCAGAATGGTGGAGAGAATCTTTTTCTGTTGTTTTAAGCCACTCAGTCTGTGGTCATTTGGTACGGTGGCTTCAGGGAATGAACACTCCTTCCCATGATTCCGTAAGCACCGACTTCCCTCTCTTAAATCCCTTTCTGCTTAAAATATCTAGAACAGTTTCCTTCTTCCTTCCTTCCTTCCTTTCTTTCTTTCTCTCTTTCTTCCTTCCTTTTTCTTTTCTTTTCTTTTCTTTTTCTTTCTTTCTTTCTTTCTTTCTTTCTTTCTTTCTTTCTTTCTTTCTTTCTTTCTTTTTCTTTCTTTCTTTCTTTCTTTCTTT
>NW_027397078.1:8709497-8810588 GCF_003265705.2 Callorhinus ursinus | reverse complement strand
CTTTCTTTTTCTTTCTTTCTTTTCTTTCCTTCTTTTTCTTTCTTCCATCCTTCCTTCTTTCCTTCTTTCTTTCTTTCTCTTCCTTCCTTCCTTCCTTCTTTCTTTTTTTTAACGTTTTATTTTGTTTTAAGTCATCTCCACACTTAACATGGGGTTCAAACTCACAACCCCAAGCTCAAGAGTCGCATGCTCAACCAACTGAGCCAAACAGGTGCCCCTGGAGCAGTTTCCATTTCTTGCAGTGAACCCTGAGTGGTACAACTCCTCTCCCGTCCCGGAAATGGAAGACCAAGCAAGCCAAGACCAAGACTGAGAATGCATAGTGCGGGTAGGACCCAGGGACAGCCTTAGATTTGAGGCTCAGGAAATGGTACCATCTGTGGTTTTGCTGTCAGCCTCACTGGCAGGTGCTTTTCTCCCAGTTCAACAGAAACACAGGTCCTGATGGGCTCTTCTCTTTTGCCACTGTGATAGCAAGGGTTTATTTTTACTGTAAATTATTGCAGCCAGGGCCGTCTGCCTTCGGCTCAGGTCATGATCCTGGGGTCCTGGGATCGAGCCGCATGTTGTTGGGCTCCCTGCTTGTTGGGGAGTCTGCTTCTCCCTCTCCCTCTGCTGCTCCCCCTGCTCGTGCTCTCTCTCTCTCTCTTTCTCAAATAAATAAATAAATAAATAATATTTTAAAAAATTATTGCCGCCAGCACCCCAGCTGCCAAGCTCTGCCAAGAGCCCACTCCCTCCGCAGTCTGGGAATGCGGAGCTAGGCAGGGTCCAGTGAGGCCCATCTCTCTTTCCTTCACCCCATGGAGTCCAGAAAAGAGCTGGAAGCTGCCAGAGCTGGACTGAGAGTATTTATCCCAACACCAGTGAGAGGCTCCAACCACACTTACTTCCTAAAGAGCAGGTTGTCTTAGTCTGCTTTTCTTCTCCAAACCAAGACTCTACACTTTCATAGAGATGCGAATCATATGTGTACATGGGCATCTCGGAGTCTGTGTGTCTGTTTCCGTGTGCCTTTCCGTGCGCGAGTTTGTACTTGTGTTTGATGTTTGGATATGTGTCTGTATTTTTATGTGTGTGTATTTATATGTGTGTTTATATGTTTGATTTATGTGTGTGTTTATATATGTGTATGTGTATATACATGTGTATTTATGTATGTGTTTATATGTATGCATGTATATTTATATGCATGCGTATTTATACGTCTGTGTTTGTGTGCGTATTTATATATGTGTGTGTTTATATATGTATGTGTATATACGTGTGTATTTATGTGTGTGTGTGTATTTATATGCATGTGTATTTATATGTGTGTGTTGTGTGTGTATTTGTTTATGTGTGTTTATGTGTGAGTTTATCCACGTGTGTATTTATAGATTTGTATGTGTATATGCATGCGTGTGTTCATACGTGTGTATTCATGTTTGTGTATTTGCGTGTGTGTGCCTATATACGTGTGTGGGGAGAGGTGAAGCGGCGTTGCTTACTGTTAATACCATAAACTTGAGCTATTGTTTTCATAAACAGGAGGCTGGAGATGGTCTCTTGCTGCTTTTACCCCTGTGCTGTTGAAATGATATCGCTATGGAAGAATCCTTCTTCCGTGCTGCAAGCATAACCACAAAATCCAGCGTGGGCAAATTGTGCAGCATGGAAGCCCAGGTTTTTCTGCTTTGCCCATGGAGCTCCCAAGCCCATAATGGCCTTGGTGTTGGGGAACAAAATAGAAACCATGGAGTTGTCTGCCGGTAAAGGTGACGTCACCACCGCGCTTCTTGATAAATCCCCCGTGCTGCCAGGGCTGATGGTTATTTATTAAGCACGCATTGTGCACCTGGAGCTGTTCCAGCTACTGGCTTTCCTGAGAGGTCCACCTCCATCTGGGCCCTCAGAAAGCTCTTGCCCTTATGTGGTGCCATCGATACTGGGCGAAGCAAGGGGACATGAAGCACATGAAGCTGCTGGTGGCTCAGGCCAGCTCCGTCACCTCCTACCTTGAGCCCAGTTCTCTGGAAACGAGTCTTCACAACCAGGCCCCTGCCTTGGACATTGGGCTCCTGAAGGGAATCCTGTTTTTGAGCTGCTGGCTCCGTCCCCCGGCTACTTCCAGAACCCTGCCTCTGGAGTCCCTCTCCTGGGGCCCGGGGCCCTTCTACATCCCCAGGGGCACACCCCTCCGTCAGCCAGGCTTTGGGGGCCCCTGACCCTCACCCAGCGAGTCCCGCTCCCAGCACTTGCGGCTGCTTGGGGTCCGGCCCATCGGGATCTTCCCCAGCGGCCGTGCAGACAGCTGCTTTGGAAGAAGGCTCGTATCAAACCTCAGCCTCCAGACCCCTTCAAACCCCTGCCGGCTCACCAGAGTGCTCCCTCAAGGGCAGTGTTGCCCGGAGACCATCCCACCACCCTGAGCGTCACCCAGGGCTGGGGGAGCACCGTGACCCGGGGTCTCAGCCAGGGGACGCGGCGAAGTCACGGGTGTGCAGTGAGTGCAGAGGATCAAGAGGCATGGAATAGAAGCCAAAGGGTGGGGCAGGGGCTGAAGAAGGTGGGGGAGAGAAGGGGAGCGGGGCGGGGGGGGACACGCCCCACCCCCCACCGGACCCAGAGGGACGTCGCCTCCCGTGGGAGACGAGAACGAGCCGCCGTGGCTCTCGGTTGCTGAGCACTCACCGTGCACTAAGTGCTGGACATGCATCTTCACACCAGGCCCCACAACAGCATGAATTACTCCTGCCCGTGAAGTGAGGAAACCAAGACACACAGCCTGAGGGATTTGCCCACCGGTCGGAAAGGCGGCCTGATCCTCGCGTATGCCTGCAGGCCACCACGGCCACGGGCTTGCCACACAGCGCTCTCTCTCTCTCTCTCTCTCTCTCAGACCTGCTGGCAGCTGGAGTCTGGGCTGATGGAGCAGGGGGACAGGCACAGATGGCCCCGTCCCTCCTCCAGCCGTGGCTCTGTGTCCCCTCAGGGGCGCCTGGGCTCTGGCCCCTTCTTCCCTCCCTCTCTGAGCCTCAGAGCTCCGTGGCCGCCACCAGGGCCGGCACTCCCAGCAGCCTCCGTGCTGAAGCCTCTGCCATTCATCATGGAGGCTCCCTTGGATGTCTGTGTTAAGAAACAAATGTTCTCCCCCTTTAGTAAATCATGTGAAACATCACACACAGGGACAGCTGGTTAGAACACACGCGACTACTTTCCTACAAGGTGAGGACACTGAAGGCACAAAATGTATGCAGGGCCGTGCACGGGTGGTGCCCGGCCTGCCAGCTCAGCACATCCCGGCTTCCGTCCCTGTGCCTCTCTGCCTCGGGCTCCCAGCCAGCAAGGCACCGAGTCTCCCTCCTCAGCCCTTGAGGGAACAAGGTCGTCTGGCTGGCTGGTTACCTGGGCGCAAGGCGGGCTTGGCAGACACAGGCACAGGCAGACTCCTCCAGGCACCTCCCCGACACCTCAGCTTGATCTGCCTCTCCGGTCCTCTGGTTCTGGAAACCAGAAATCTCACCAACGTGGCTCCCGCGTCAGAAGGGGGAAGCAGAGGTGGGGGGAGTGGGGGGGGGACAGTGGTGGAAAAAGCGACATGGGCCATAGATTAATCACGTTACCGCACTTTTATAGCCCCTGCCGTTGGGGGGTGTTCTTTCTTCTCTCTGTCTTCAGGCCTCAAGATCCAGGCTCCCATCCTTCGAAACCGGCTCTTTGGAAAAAATCTCGCGTCAGTCATTTACACCTTAGTGTAAATTTAAGGCAATGAAAAAATTCTCTCTCCCAGGAGGGTTTGCACTGAAACCTTTCTGGATGGAAATCGTTATGGGGTGAGAGATTCGTCCCCATCAAAGGAGTTTTGATTCATAATCCTGTAAAACCGAGAGGCATTTTTGGTGTGTACAATGCTTCCACAGAGGAAAAATACCACAACTTCATCTACCTGTCCTGTTCCCAAACTATCTTAGGTCGACTTCTTCCCTCTCTGTTTTCTTACCCTCTCTGACTTCAACGGATCCTGAGATTTGAGAGGTTTTGTTGACTCATTTTTATGATTCATCTCAGAATCGTAAGATTTCAGGGCTAGTGGGACCTTGGAGGTCAAATAATGCAAGTTTCTAGATGAAGAAACAGAAACAGAAACTCAGAGAGTTTCAGGTCCCCGGATTCCTGTACATAGCTCTCAGTCAGCCCAATACCAATGCTGTCTACACAGTGAAGTCCAGGCAGAGGCTCTCTGCTCTGCTCAACCACAGAGCATGGGCCTGTACCAGGGGCCTGGCCCTTCCAGGGTTAATGACACGGGCAGCCTTTGTGTGGCTTCGGGGAATGTTCCTGGAAGCATTTGGTCTGCACAACGAAGCCATGGAACTCCCCTGGTGGCTACAGGGTCCACAAAGGGTAAGGGGTAAAGAAGCCTGAGCAGAGGTCACTGTCATCCCCATCCAGACTCCTCTCCCGAGTTTTGCAACATAGGGCTTTGGTTTTATTTTTCCAGCAGCCCACAGCCCCACACCCTTCAAAAGCAGAGCCACCCTTGGCCATACTCACCAAACCAGCTTTCTGAGTTACTTCCTTCTCACCAGACAACACAAGGCCCCCTCTCACCTACTTGAGATCAGCCTTGGCCTAAATTTGATCTAAATTTATCCCAGAAGTATAGGCCAAAGGCAGAGGACCAGAATCAACATGTGGTCCTCATTTGTCAAGTAGGGATCATTCTGGCACCTTTCTCTGGGCTGTTGTGACAGTTAAATGGAGTCAAAACATGGAAAACCCTCAGAACGGTGTCTGCACATAGTAAGTGCTCGCTTAAAGTTACCCATAATGTCTTTGGTGCCTCCCTTAGAAACCTTCCAGTTGTTCTTTACCTCTCCCCCCAAAACTAAGTCCTGTGAGCTCAGGTTTAAAAGGTTGGGGGAAGGGGCACCTGGGGGGCTCAGTCAGTTAAGCGTCTGACTCTTGGTTTTGGCTCCGCTCATGATCTCAGAGTCCTGAGATCGAGCCCTGTGTCAGGCTCCATGCTCAGCAAGGAGTCTGCTTGAGATTCTCCCCCTCTCCCTCCTCCCTCTGCCACTCCCCTTGCTCTCTCTCTCTCTAAAATAAATAAAATCTTTAAAAAAAATTAAAAAGATTGGGGGCAGGAAGGGAAGGATGTTAAAAGAAACCTGTGTGGAAATTTCTGAAATTTATCTGAAAAACTAAAATACACTGACCATACCCACTTTATCCTGACATCAGGCCAAACCCAACAAAGAAACCTAGTAAGATAAACAAAGTTCTGGTGTGATATGGAGAAAGAGAGAGACCGTGTGTGTGTGTGTGTGTGTGTGTGTGTGTGTGTGTGTGTGTGTGTGGCAGGAGTTGTGCAAGCTTCCTCCCTCCCTGGGCTTGAAGTTAGCCTTATTCTACATCAAGTCATTATTCTAGAACCTGTTTTTGACATATAACTTGTTTCTAACATACAGGTTAGTGCTAAGAAATAAAATAACAAGGAAAAGAAGGTGGGATGCTCTGAGAGAGCCAAGGCTACATAAATATTTTAACTTTCAAACAAACCTGAATTCCGCACACACCACCCTCTTTCTTCTTGCCCCTCTACACAGTGGAGCACTAAATCTGTGGAGCTCTGAGCTGGCCACCAGAGTGGCCCAGAAACATCACCTCCTCCCCTTCTCCTTCATCTGGGTGCTGATTCATGGTAAAGGCTGGGGAACCACTGTGTGGAAGTGTGGAAGCTACTGTCCAGGCTGCCTTCAGAGCCCCAGTGATCACAGTCTGGTGTTTATGGACTCAGGGTAGACTGAACAGCCAGCTGTCTGCACCAGGAAAGTCCCTTGGCTGAAAAATATATCTCCTACTGGCCTGTGGTAAATGCCTGACATTCCACCATTAGCAATGCATTCCTTTGGTTATGCCACGCCATTCTCAGGCCACAGTTTTCAAGTGAAAATGCGCCTCCGGGGAGTAACACGTGAAGACTCTGACAATGAATGATGAATGAGTGTCTCAGCTCATTCCTGAGAGAGGGGCACGTTGGCTGCCTGGCTAGTTGGAGTGTGGCCACGGGCAGAGGGGAAGGAGGGTGGAAGGAGTGGGGACGTGGGCAAACTTGGACAGCCGGGCCATTATGACACTTTTAAATCGTGGCCTTAATTCTTTGACGTTCTTTCCAACGAGAGGTGGGATTTATGGCCTCTCCCCTTCAATGCGGGCAGGGCTGTGACTGCTTCAACCCAGAGAAGGTGGCTAAGGCACCCATGTAACCTCTGAGGCTTCAGAGTCCTAAGAGGCCATGCAGCTTCCTCCCGGTTCTCCGGAACACTCACTTTTAGAGCCCTGGGTCATCATGTGAAAGCCCAAGTACGCTGAGACCCCATGCTGGAAAGACTACTCTGGTGGACAGTGCGAGCTGAGCCTGGCCTGCAGGCCGTCCCTGCCAAAGCTCTGTATATCTGAGTGAAGACTCCAGAACAATCCATCTGCCGGCTAAATACCAGAGAGACCTCCCTCAATGCGTTGAGGACAAGAGTTGCACAGTCAAACCCTACCCGAATTCCTGACCCATGAAATTATAGTGTATCATAAAACAGTTGTTTTAAGCCACTCAGGACTGGAGACATTTATTATGCAGAAGTAGATAACTGGAACTGTCATGTGCCCAGAACCTGGCCTGATCAAGTCAGCCTCGCAGGCGGCTGATACAGATGCTCCTGGGATTGGGATTGGGGGCTAGGGAGGGGGGGAGAGCTGGACTCCCAAATAGAACAGGCTGATCCATCAGAAACCAACTACCTCGAGTTTCTAGAAATAATGCTCAGCCCACACTTGGGGCCTGCACCTCTGGCCCACTACCGGCCCATTTACCTGCTAGCCAACAGAACTTTCTGCACATCCAGGGTTGGGAGCGGAAGACTTCGGGGAGACCTGCTCGCTTTCCTTCACAGACGAGGACACTGAGCTTCCAGGATGTGAGGCAACTTCCAGATCCTCTGGTGTCCACTGCGGGACCTGGTGTCCGGCTCCTCAGACCCCCAGAGAGGTGGTGTTAAGATTTTGTGCAAAAAGCTCGGGTGCAGGCTCAGAAGCCAGGAAGGCCTGGGTTCAAGACCTGGCTTCTTCACCTCTTGGTTTTGTTGGCCTTGGTTTGATGACTCAGTTTCCCCATGTGTGAAATGGGGACAGCAGAGCCCCGTTCACAAGGTTAATGTAAGAGTTACATGACATGGCATACGGCCAGGAGTCACCCTTGCCCCATCCCTCCCTCCGTGGCCCTTCCCACCTCAGCACTCAGGAACCCCGCCAGGGAGCCCCTACTCAGGCTCCCTCTCTCATCCTCATCTTGTGGTGAGGAGCTCGAATGAAGTCACCTTTGGAGACCCCTGGGGGCAGGCTGAGTTGCCCGGCTGGACCCTGAGTGCTCCCTGAGGCCCACTAGCCTCTCCTCGCTCATCCCCTAGCCCAGACCGACTCCCTCGAAGCACCCTCTTTTCAAGAGAGAGAGACATGGGGTAGAGGCTTCTCATTAGCAGGATCAGCAGGTTGCGTTCCGGCCCTGGGTCTTCCATTTCTCCACCCCCTCCCATCCAGCGACTTCTGGAACAGAGCTGTGGGATGGGGCTAAAGCAGGAAATAAAGTCAAGCGATCAAAAGTCCTCCAAACCAACCACAGCCAGTCCTGATGGCAGCCCCTTAAAATGTGTTCTTCAGATGGCCGAGGACCACGCATCCCAGAGGGCCCCTCTTGCATAAGGAATCTGGAGATCCCAGATCCCTGACATGTCTGTGAGAGGGTGGCGGGGTGGGGGGGGGGGGGGAGGGGGGGGGGGGAGGCCTGAACCACAAAGAAGGTTCTATCTCCCCAGCTCACGGGTGCCCACCCCTCCCCGGGCGCAGCCCAGGGGGAGTCAGCTGCACGTGGCAGCCAGTGACACGTTCCAGGCCGGGCAGGGCAGGGCAGGGCCAAGTGGGGTGGGCTGGCCTGGAGGCCTCCATTCATTGGGAAATCGTTTCACTCGCAGAGGGCTAAGTTCTGCTAAGTTCTGTTAGCACATTGTTACTGTTCTGGAAAAACAGACTGTTCTTAAGGGAGGAAAGGTGGAGTCAGGAGGTTTTTTGAAAACGTGATGGACGTGAATATAACACCTTTTTTTCTTCTGTGTAAGCGGTAGCCATCGATGGTCTATGTACTCTCCCCCTCGGGTGTTTTCCAGACTGCCCCCCCCCACACCGTTCTTCCTTTGCATTCTGACCTAGTTTGGGCTCCCTCAGAAGCAGACTCAGAAATGTGAGCAGAACTGGTTAATTTGGAGGAACCAAGTGGAGCTGGGGAGGCGAGCAGGGGAAGGGAAGGAAGCGTCATCAAGAAAGCTACCCCGCCAAGGGCCACTGGGTTCAAGGCACCTGCCTCAAAGTGTCCCACCTCAGGGGGAGGGTGGGGCGGGCAGGGAGCTGAGTAATGACCTTCCCACTCCTGTGGTCTCCGCTGACAGCCTGGCCTCCGGCCGGAGGTCACCCAAGCTCAGCGCGCGCGCACACACACACACACACACACGGACTGGGAGTGCCGGGGACATCCGGGCAGGGCGACACCTGTGCCCGCTGCCATTTCCCTCCCTTCAGACCTGTCCCTGTCACTCACCGCGGTGTCCATCCACATCCATGTCCCAGGCACCTCGAACTCAGCAAAGGTCACCGTCATCCCCCGGATTCTCCCTCTGAGTTTCTGAGAAGGAAGGTCAATGGCACAAAGAGCCTCAGAGAGGGGCAGACTGTTCCCTCCTGGGCGTGGACAGGACTCCCCCTCTCCCCACCCCCTCCCCCCCATTGCGGCCTTCAGAGGAGACAGGCCCTGGCTGCAAGCTGCCCTTGGCTGTCTTTCCAGAATGGCCCTGCTTCATTCCACGCTCCCCCTCAGCCCCCCGTGCGCCCCAGAGCCTGAGGGTGGGCTTGGCCTTCCCTCAGCCTTCGCTCGGTGGGCCCCAGACCCCACCTGGCTTTGCTAAGCCTCCACGCTCCGTTGACGTGGGTCATTGCCGCGGCCAAGCCTGGACATGGAGCGGTGAGGTTTGTTTTTATTTTCTGTTTCTAAGGCTCCTTCTCTCCCAGGAGCAGGAGGTAATGGGGAAGCTGTAATTTGCTAAACAGGCATTAATCTTCACATCAATCCCGAGAGGCAGGTAGAGCTTCTCAGTCAAAACACACGGGGCTGTGATGAGAAGGGCTGGCTGCACGATGCGCGGGGATTTGCACTTGGCGGAGCCCTGGCTTCCCGGGGCCGGACTGCTGACCACAGAGAACGTTCTTTCTGCAGAAGGGCAGGGGAACCAGGCGTCAAGGGCCATTCCGCTGCTCCCATGGGCCTCCCCCCTCCCCAGTCTCTCTCCAAGCCCTCCTCCCTTGGACGGGATGGAGAGAAAGGGACGCGGCCTTGGCGGAAGACAGACGCGGGTTTGAATCTTGCTTGGTCACATTTTTCCATGCGGCAAATATGAATGCGTCCCTATTACGTTCCTGGCACTTTTCTGGTTGTGGGAATACGGTGGTAGATGTTGGGGTTTCAGGAGGGTCCATTAATAACACCCTTTGCTTCTCCTTCCGACCGATTGAGAAATGGACATGGAAGTCCAAAAGGTGAGGCTCAAAATTGTCCTTTATAACAGAAAAGGCTCGAGATCTGTCACAATTGTCTTGCCGACACTCGCTCTGGCGTTAATCGGACCTGCTGGGCTCCAGGCAGAACTGAAGACCACGGCGAGCAGAGATGATGTGCTTTTTCTGGGCAGGCCGCCTCTCCAAGGGGGCCCAAGAGGGGCTGAGCCCCCCGGGCCTAGATTTGCCCCAACTCATCAGATAAGTCACTTGCCTTGTCTGGGCCCCCCAAAAGTGGCCCCTGAGATAAGGGTATGAGTGCGAGTCGGGTACTTGGGGCGAACCCCAGGAAACAGGGGGAGGGCAGGGGGCCACGGGCCAAGAGTCGCAGAGCCTGGCATGCCCTAGGTGCTCAGTAAATGATCATTCTTGCCCACCCCTCATTCTGAAGGCAGATCCGCTGCCCCACCACCCCAGCGCTTTGGGGGGTGTGACATTAATGTTCATGAAGATGCTACCACTTGGGCTCCCCCGCCCCTGGCCAGCAGTGACGTGGCCGAGATCCGGGGGGGGAGGACCAAGGTGACAGGATCAGAAGGAAGGAGCTCCCGCTTGTGACTCGAGGGGGAAACGGCATTACTCAGTGACTCTCCAGGACTCCACACTCCAGATTTTCCCCAGGCCTAGAGAGTTCTGACGGGGGCCCCGGATTCGTCTTCCTTGACACCAGGGATGTCACAGCATGGGTGGGCACACGCGTGCATGCACACGTGTACACAAATGCAGACACATGCAAACACACAACACACAAATTACCCACATTCACAACACATTCTCGCATGCATAAAAACGCACGTGCACGCACATATTCATTCACCCATACACCTCACCTTTTTTGTTGCTGTCTGCGATCCCATTGGGCAGGAAAGGTCTTAAAGAGCAGCCTGGCAAGGTGACCTCTTAGTAGAAATCAGCCTCTGTCTCTGTGAAACTTTGTACCCTCCCTTCTACTCCTGCTTCCTGCCCTCCCATCCCCCCAAGAGCTAGTCAAGGAGGTAGGCCTGGCTCTCTGGCTTCTGCCATTTCTCCCAGAAGGACGCAGCTTGGGAAGAATCCAGAGTGGGGGCATCTCCCTGGAACATGATGTGGAAGCCCAGTGGCCGTGATGGGCCCTCTTCCCTGGGTCAGGGGCTCTCCCTGTGCAAGGAAAAGGGGGGGGCACAAGGCTCAGGGCCGGGCCTTTTACGGGCAGGGCTGGTACTCCGGGCTCCAGGCCGGTGCTTGCCAAGCAGGTCTGTGCTTCCTCATGGGATGCTCGGAGGTAAGAGTGCCTGCCCACCAGACATTGCCAAGGCCACTCCCTGCCCCTGCCACTGGATAGCGGCCACGCCTTCAGCACAGGCAAACTGTGCCAGGCACACACCCCATCTTATCCAGTGGACAGGTCAGCCTTGCTCAGAAAGGACCTGAGGCCCTTATGGCCAAGTTGGCCTCAGCCAAGGGATGGGCATCCTGGGGGCTGGCAGTTCTCTGGACAGCCTGAGGTCAAGGTGAGACAGATTGTAGTCACTGAGAGAAAGGGAGGCAAAGGAACCATTGCTTTTAGGACCCCAGATGCCCGTGTCTCATCGTAAGGGAGGATGGAAAGGGTCATTTTTCCCCCTAGATCCTACTGTTCCAGGTTTCCTCTTATTGGATGGCTGCAGTGGGGGATTGCCCCGTGTTTCTCAGGCTGGCAGCAGACGGAGACTGGAGATGGCATCTAGAACATGCCAGGTTGGGCCAGCTGAGGGATAATGTCCATCAGCCCAGCAGGAGGGGAAACCACCATTGTGCACTGGCCCAGTCCCCAGCCACCTCCCAGGGCATTAAACTCAACCCCCGCGGAGGCCTCCCCATCCAGTAAAACGAACTTACAATCTGGAGGCTGACCTCAAATTAGAAACAAGGAGATCAAAGCTTTTTGGGTTCCGTTCGTTAGTCCCATCATCAAAAAGCCCCCAAGGGGAGTGGAAAAGGAACTTGGTTGTGCTAGCCGAGCATTAGCATCAAAGTCAAGAACTGGCCTAGGCTGGGAATCAGCCTGACAATAAATCGCGAGTAGCCCCACGGAGAGCTCGATGAGGGCTCCTCATGGGGACCACCAAAAGCTGAGACACCGTGTCAGTTAACTTTTGTTGGGGAACAAAGCACCCCCAAAACAGTGGCTTAAAACAACTACCGTCTGTCTGTGGGGCATCTGCCGTGGCTCAGTCGCTTGGGTGTCTGGCTCTTCATCTCGGCTCAGGTCATGATCTCATGGGTGGTGGGATTGAGTCCCATATCAGGCTCCGTGCTTGGTGGGGAGTCTACTTGGAGATTCTCTCCCTCTGCCTTTCCCCCTGCTCCCTCCCTTCCTCCCCCTCTCTCTGTCTTTGGAATAAATAAGTCAATCTTAAAAAAAACACACACACACACACACACAGCCACCACCATCTGTGTTGCTCATGTGTCTACGATAGGAAATTTGGGCTGCGCTCAGCAGGTGCCCTCAAGCAGAATGAGGGATGAGCGAGAATGTGTGTTTATCGAGCACCAGCCTGAGTACGTGCCAGGCTCAGTGACTCTCAGCCTTCGGGCTTCCTCTGGCCTCCAGAGCCTACCAGCCCCCACCTGGGTTAGGCCAGGGCAAGTTGGCAGCCCTCCAGGAAGTCCTCAGAGACGGAAGGGAGATGGGGGATAATCCCCCAGTGGGGATCTGCTCAACGGCGTTTCCTGTATTGACTGCCTCCCATCCCTGGCCCTCAGCCAGTGGTGACCCGGGGAAGTTCTGCTTCTGAGGGCTGGCTGGAAGCTGGAGCAAAGGGCTAACTGGACCCCCCCAGCCGGCTGGCCTGGGCTTGTTCACAGGATGGCTGAAGATCCCAAGAGCAGTAAGCACTTTTTAACCCTTGGCTTACCTGACGTTTCTGACTTGCCAAAGCAGGTCAGTGACCAAGTCTAAGGTCAACATGGGAGGGTACTACCAAAGGGCAAGGAAGGATCTGGGGCCAATTTTTTTGCACCCCGCCCAGCCTATCAGGGAGGGTCTATTGGCACAGACCTCCTGCGAAGACGCAGTCCCGAGCCCCACCTCGCAGCAGGCTGTAGGCTTCTGCGGGATGGCAGCGCCCCAGACTTGTACCCCCAGCCCCAGGTCTCAGCACCAGGCAGCCATGCCAAAGAGCCTTCTGGAGTGCGTGGATGGACATTGAATACACATCGCTTCTGGTAGCAAGGTGGGCAGCAAGACCACTTAAACCTCATCTGGACTCTCCAAAGCCCTCTGTGACCTGGGGGCCTCATCGGGTGTCCTTGTTCCAGATGGGGGACACCTGGGGTTTGTGCCAACCCATGATTACTTTCACCTCTCTCTTTTGAAAAATAGCCCATGTTTAAGGATTCATAAAACTTAGGAAATGCATCACTGAGCCTATAACACCGTGAGAGCCCCATGTAGAGAACAACTTAAAAAGAAGATTCATCAAACTAATTACTTCTCCCCCCAACCCCCGCCCCCACCCCGCCCCTCTTTCCACTTGGCTTGCTCAGAAAGATGTGCAGCCTCATCGGCTAGGCTGCTTCGAAGCCAGACTCCCGGGCCTGCTTGTGTGGGAGGGGTAGTGAGACACCCTGGGCCTTGATCGTTCTCCGACTTTCTGGGCAGACAAGAGTTTTTCCTGCTGATTCATCTATTCTGGAGGCTGAGGCAAGGCCAGGGTGCCTAAGGGGTGGGGGAAAGGGGAGAAATATTGGGATGCAGGAAGGTTCTCTGTCATCCATCTCTCTGAGACAGATTCTACACATCCCCCTATGATGCCTCTGGCTGCGTCCCCTGGGCCCATCTCTGGGTCCACCCCCAGCCGCGGTGGACAGCACCTGAGCCTCAAGTGCCTGCCTCCCTGTCTGGGGCCTCCTGGAGATGGGCAGGAGCTAGCTTGGTAGAGGGCAAGGCTCAGCGCTAGGGTTTGATATCACCAGGGTCAACCCCTGCCAGTGAGGGATGAGAGTTTATGGATGAATACATCAGCTTCACCTCTGTAGTGGGTCGAATGGTGGCCCCCCAAGGATGTGTCCACCCTGAAACTGTGAATGCGACTTTGTTGGACAAAGGGTCTTTGTAGACATAGTCAAGTTAGGGATCTCGAGATCATCCTGGATTATTCAAGTGGACCCTCAATCCAACGTCAAGTGTCCTTAGAAGAGAAAGGGAGAAGAGAAGGTGACAGGAAGGTGGAGGCAGAGATGGGAAGGACACATCTACAAGCCGAGGAAGGCCAGGGATGGACAGCAGCCACCAGAAGCTAGGAAAGAGGCATGGAAGAGCTTCTCTCCCCAAGTCTCCAGAAGGAAGCGACCCTGCTGACACCTTGGTTTCAGACTTCCAGCCTCCCGAACTGTGAGACAGCACATTTCTGTTGTAAGCCCCCCAGTTTGTGCTACTTTATTCCAGCAGCCCTAGGATGCTAATACAGCTGCCCTCAGTGGGATGATTCTGACATGGGTTCAGAGCAGTTCTTAAGAGGGTCCCCAACAGGCTCAAGCCCCAGCTGCCCACAGGGAAAACCAGCTCATTTGTTCACCTTTCCTGGCTTTTCCCCTTCGTTGCCTCACTCCCCCACACTGCCCTACTGGGCTTTCCTGGGATCACCTCCAAATGAACCACCTGCCCCTAATTCCTTGTCTGCCTTTTGGAGCGCCCAAACTAAGGGCACACCGTTCCATCCCATTCGGTCCTTCATTAATTCATCCCCTCACCATTTCTAAGGGAGGCGGCGCAGAGAGTGGCTATAGTGGGTCAAAGGACGGACCTGCCTTTGCATCCGCATCCCGATTCTCAGAAATTGCAGGTGGTACCTTATATGGCAGAAGGGACTTTGCAGGTGTGATGACATGAAGGATCTTGCAATGGGGACATCATCCCAGCTTATTCAAGTGAGCCCAGTGTGATCACAAGGATCCTTTGAAGAGGGAGGCAGGAGGTAGGAGGAGGAGGTGGTTATGTGGCCACAGAAGCAGAGGATGGAGTGATGCAGCCCTGAGCCAAGGAAAACCGGCAGCCTCTAGAAGCTGGAAGCAGCAAAGAACTGATTGTCCCGTGGAGCCTCCAGAAAGCATGCAGCCCTGCCAACACTTTGATTCTAGTCCCACAAGATTTATTTAGGACTTCGAGCTCCAGAGTGGTAAGAGGATAAATGTGTGTAGTTTTAAACCACTAAACGTGTGGCACTCGGTCATAGCAGCACTAGTAACCTCATCAACAGCGGTTAAGAACACAAGCGTTGGGATTGGGCCTAAGTAGGTTGACGTCTCGGTGCGGCCACTCACTGCTGTGGACCTTGGGTGAGTTCTGTACCCCTCCAAGCCTCGGTTCCCTCAGTTTTCAAGTGACGACCGTCATTGGCACGCCTCCCTGCTGCTGTCGTGTGGACGACACGCCCCCATGTGCCGGGCTGAGCGGTCAAGCGCAGCAGTGCTGAGAGTTCATTACCATTTACTATTAGCCAGGCGCTGGGCTCCACCTGTTGGAATACAGCATCCAGTAAGACACAGCCCCGGCCTTGGGTGCACAAAGTGCAATTCTGATCTGGAGCGAGCTCAGAGCCTAGAAGCATGGAGGAGACCACCGATATCTGTGAAAAGGGGATTCCTGAGCCAGTGCCCCAAATGGAACAAAGGAGCTCCCTGATACCTTGAGCCACAGCAGTGAGGACCTCTGAACTGTCACTCTTCCACATCCCCCCGCCCGCAGCCCCCTCGCAAAGGCTCAGTCGTAATAGTCACAGCTGTGATAGCCGCGGTACTAGTAGGAATAATGACCATCGTCCCAGCGCTGACGTCACCAGTGCCCCAGCCCTTGGACTCCTGTGTGCTGGTGGAGGCTCAGCTTCCCATCTCAGAAGTCCTAGTTGTCCCAGAGTCACTCAGAATGCAGGTATTTTGGGCTCCTGAACCCAATTCTAGTTGTGTGCAGGGGGGTGGGGGGGTCCCCACACCCAACCACAAGCAACGCTCTGGACACCAGCTGGGGTCCTACAATTCAAGGCCATTCTGATACTATCTCCCCAGAGACGGCGTCAGACCCGGCAGGTAAGGGCTCAGGTCCTCCAAGATCGCACCCCCTCTACACCTCACACGCCAGCCCAAAGCCGGGCTGTCACCTGTGCTTCTGACTAACGGGCTATAAATCAGAGGTTCCCATGACCCCCTCCTTCCTGGGGTTTGATTCATTTGCTAGAGCAGCTCACAGAACTCAGAGAAACATTTCACTTACTAGATCAGCTTATTTATAAAAGGATAAAACTCAGGAACATCCAGGCGGAAGAGATGCACAGGGTGAGGTGTGGGGAAAGAGGTGTGGAGCTTCCATGCCCTCTCCCCAAATTTCTGTGAGCTCACTAACCCAGAAGCTCTGCCAGCCCTGTCCTTTTGGGTTTCTATGGAGGCTTCATCACATGGGCCTGTTGGATGAAATCATTGCTTTGGTGATGGATTCGGCCTCCAGCCCCCCCGTCTCCTTCTCTGGGGTGGGGGAGGGGTAGGACTGAAAGTTTCGGCCCCCTAATCACTTGGTTGGTTCCCCTGGCAACCAGCCCCCCTCTGGAGGTGCTTTCCAAAAGTCGCTTCATTAACATAACAAAAGACACCTTTATGGCTCTCATCTCCGGTTATTCCAAGGGTTCTAGGAACTCTCTGCCACGACAGAGGTTGAAGACCAAATATGTATTTCTTATTATAAATCACAGTAACACAGCAGCATGGTCACTGCAAAGTTTGAGCTCCCTCGAGTCCTAGAAATTGCGCTTCATCTGAAGTGAGCCCTGTGTGTGATGTGGCGGGGGGAATATAGAAGGTTCCAGATGGACCTCAGAACGGCCCCTTCTCTTTCTTCCTCCTTGTCTGGTCAGACGTCCACCTCCTCCCCGCTCAGTATGTCTTCCATGTGGCTTTTCAGTGGGCTGGGGCTTGGAAACTGCATGGTCACAGTGACGCTTGCCTTTGGTAAATGAGATGCAGTCATCACCGTTGAGAGATGGCTAGGACTAGAAGCAGAAATAACACAACCTCCCCAATGTCTGTGAAAAGGAGTTCCCAAGCCACAGGCCAGAGGGACTCCTTTTGTCTGGAATCAGGGAAGGCTCCGTGGAGGAGGTAGCATTCGCAGTGGGGAAATGCAGGGATGGGGTAAGTGGTTCTGGGGAGGAATCGCAGGAACAGAGCCAGAGGTGGAAAAGAATTTACAGGGCCCGGGAAAGGAGCTGTCCCAGGTGAACTCCCCCGTGTCTGGTCACAGAGGGAACGCCCTGAGCCCATGCCCAATCCCGCCCTCAGAGGCCCAAAGCCCAGGTCACGCTCCACCATGGCAGCAGGGACCCTCTGTAGGCCAGCAGCCCAGACAGGCGAGTGGCAGGGCTGGGGGCCAGGAGGAGGGGAGCACCCAGGCCATCTTCATTTTGCCTGGGGCTGGTCTGGTTTTCATGGGCCAGCCACAGGGGTCTTCAGGAAGGGGGCACAATGACTGGTGGACTGGAAGGGTGTCTGTTGTCTGCACTTGCTTCCCTTCACTCCGGCACAAGCTTTCTGGAGGGCAATTCGGCCATGGGTCAAAACTTGATCAAGACCCGGCAATTCTAGAAAGAGGAAGTAGGATACCTGACACAGGTGAGCTTATCACAACGTAGTTTATAACAGTGAAAACTTGGGGCCCCTGGGTGGCTCTGTTGGTTAAGCGACTGCCTTCGGCTCAGGTCATGATCCTGGGGTCCTGGGATCGAGTCCCGGGATCGAGTCCTGGGATCAAGTCCCGCATCGGGCTCCCTGCTCGGTGGGGAGTCTGCTTCTCCCTCTGACTCTCCCCCCTCTCACGTGCTCTCTCTCTCTCTCATTCTCTCTCTCTCAAATAAATAAATAAATAAAATCTTTTAAAACATCATATTAATAGTGAAAACTTGCACACGACTTCAAATGAGCCATAGGAGTTACATTTAATAAATGATACCGTTTTCATACAACAGAACACTGGGTAGCCATTAGCTCAACGTAGATCCATTTTTACCTAGGAAAATATTCACGATCCACCGTTAAGTGAATAAAGCAGTTTACGAATTAGTTCCTATGGCATCTCCTAATTTCGTTGAAATAAATCTGTTGATACGGAGATGCCTGCAGAGGCGAACGTTTGAGAAGATGTACACCACTGTGGATGAACAACAGCTAGCTCAGGGTAGGTGGAACTTGGGATGATTTCCATTTTCACCATGTGGCTCATTTACGTCGTTGCTTTGTGGCGGGTTTTTGTTTATTTATTTATTTACAAAATATGGGGCAGTGGTGCCCGGGTGGCTCAGTCGTTAGGCGTCTGCCTTCGGCTCAGGTCATGATCCCAGGGTCCTGGGATCAAGTGGGCCCTGCATCGGGCTCCCTGCTCTGCGGGAAGCCTGCTTCTCCCTCTCTTGCTCCCCCTGCTTGTGTTCCCTCTCTCGCTGTGTCTCTCTCTGTCAAATAAATAAAATCTTAAAAAAAAAAAAAAAGGCAAGGGCTTCCTGGGACGCCTGGGTGGCTCAGTCGGTTAAGCATCTGCCTTCGGCTTAGGTCATTAACCCAGGGTCCTGGGATGGAGGCCCATGTCAGGCTCCCTGCTCAGCAGGGAATCTGCTTCTTCCTCTCCCTCTACCTCTCCCCTCCACCCGGCTCATATGTGCTCTCTCTCCCTCTCTCTCAAATGAATAAATAAAATCTTAAAAAAAAAATGCGAGGGTTTCTTTACCTGTATTTCCTCACCTCTAGTGGTATTTGGATTCTCCTCTCTGGGCCCGCATGAGCTCCCCGGGGAGAAATGCCCCCAGTGGGAGCCCCTGCGAGTCCCGGGTCGACAGGGTGTTTGGTCAAGACGGCCCGCAGCAGCCGTGAGACAAGATCCCAGGAATGGCAGAGGAGACTCATGGCGGTCACTAGGGTCCAAGGTGCCAGGCCAGGCCATGAACTCAGAGGGAGGCCCGAGGGCAGAGGGCAGGGGCTGGAAGGAAGGGCCGGGCAGGAGAGGGGGCTTGAGCAGTGGTCTCCGTGGTACCCCGGTCACAGGGGGGACCTGGGCTCTTAAAGCAGCCACACAGACCGGGGCACAGAGAGCTATCACTCCAGGGTGAGTGAGAAAGAAGGAGTTAACATCTGGAACCTTCTTCCAGTGGAAACTGCTCATAGCGTGAAGCTGCATTTGTGAAAAATGGGCTCAATTTGATATTTGGAGAGCAATGAAATTGAAATCATTTCAAATTTTAAATGCCCAACATATTGAGACCCACCCTCGGATAGATCTTCCAAATTACATTGCAAGCTCTCCATGCCTAGCTCCAGGAGGGGATTCGCTTCTTTGCCAAAAAGATTCCTCTCCTTGAGTTGGAAAACAAAAGGCCCCCGGTTGGCGGTCTCCCTGAGCCCCAGCCCTCAGTGTGCTACTGAGAGCCTTCTGCAGGGGCTGGAGGAGGAGTGTGTTTTTCTTCCTCTCTCAGGTAATGAATTTGATCTAATGGGACTGTCTAAGTGCCCAGATACCATGGTGATAGGCACCCCATAAACACAGAGATAAACAGGTAGAGAGATATATGGAGGCAAGCATAATTTGCTTCTAAGTGCCTTTTCACTAGTATAAATAAAGCAAGAAAATAAAGTTGTTGGAGGCACTTGCAATACTAATGTCAGGAGGAAATTAAGCACTAATTACAGCGTTAAGGATAAATGAAAAGCGCCCCCCCCCCTCAGGTCAGTGTGCGTGTGCAGAGGGGGCAGGGCTGGGAGAGGCGAGAGAAAAGGCCCTGGGGCCATCTCCCCAGCTCCACCCAGGAGGCCCTCTGCAGAGTTTCCACAGGCCCCATGGCTTCCTGTGTTTCTCCACCGGAAGGCACCCTCTGGCCCAGGGGGCATCCTTGGGCTGGGCTGGGGAGTTGGGGAGGTGGGGCAGGCAGAGTGTTAAATGCTCCAGGAGAACAGGAGCCACCCTCAGCCAATGAGAAATGGGAACCGAAGGCTAAATAGCCCCGCTGCCTGGCCTCTCCGTAAAGGACGCTATTCCAGTGTCTTCTACATGGTCCTTCAGAGGGCCTCCGCGGCCCACGGGGTAATCCACCCAAGAACAGACCTTAACCCGCTTTCCCCACTTCCCTTTCTCACTTCCCCACCCGACCATCGCTGCGCTTCCTGCGCAAATAACAACCCGGGCCCCTCTGCTTTGAGGGGGAGCCCAAACCAAGACGGGAGGGTTTGCACCAATTGGTGGGTGAACTGGTCAGAAGCAGAGCCCGCAGCCTGCGGATGGCTTGGGCGCCCAGAGCCCACTCTCAGAGGGGCCCCGTGCTTGGTCTCAGGTTCTGCTGGCTCCGTCTTGAAATCCGTGATAATTTTGTCTTTGAACTTGCCTTTCCCACGTGACAGCTGATGGGACAGTGGAGCACGCAGGGTGATAACGCGGGGTGGCGGGGTGGCAACGCAGGGCCCTGAGACAGCACAACCCAGGGGATTCCCTAGCACCCCCGGGGGGCACGCATGCATGCCTGGGGCAGTCCCTGGAGCAGCAGAGCCCCAAGGCCCAGAGTGGGGGTGCTGATGGCAGCTGCGGTGGAGGGGGAGGGGGTGCCCCACGTGGAGCTGGCACCGGGACCCCTAGTGGGAAACCAGCGAGCCCGTCAATGCACGGACCCCATGCCTGTGGCATCAGCACAAATATTAGCTCTCCGGCCTGAGCGCCTGCACAGGAACTGCCAGAGCTCAGTAAACTTTGTCAATATATTAAAAAATAAAATAAAAGCATACACATGGATGTTGCAATAAAGCATATAAGGGAGTTAGAGTTTTTCAACGTGTTTAGAATCTCGGGTTTTGAAAAACCACGGCAACGCTGCGTGACATATATCCACAGGCTTAGACGTAGAAATTAAATTTAAAGATCATCAAATTCAACGGAAAAGAACGCTCTTTTTGCAGGAAGCTTCAGATGAACTAATTATTAACAGACCATTTTAAAATTAATTTTTCCTTGTAATTGAAGATACAACAATAAAATGCGTAAAGAGGCATCTTGAATTATATATAAATCACGAAGCCACTTTTAATTTCTTCTGTGACCTCCACGAGTTACAGGAAACGTCAGAGAAAATACTGAAAAGGCCTTTGTATAAATTTACATTTAAAATTAAATTCAGACTTAGTCAAAACTGATTTGTATCGTTGATTTTTTTTTTTTTTTAGAAAAAAAATGTTCCGTGAGACTCAACTCTAGATATACTGGACTTTTTGAATTTCAGAACGTAATGTATTTCAAAATAATTCATCAGAAATGTATCGCGACATCATCACAGCCCATAAAAAGACTCTAGACAGGTCTGGTAACAGTTGCAGCCCAGAAAGATCCTTTTCAAAATTAAAAATTACCTGGAAGCAGAGGCCGAAAAGGGGGAAGAATACTGAATGGGAATGCATCTGGCAACCATCCCTTTGTATCGCCTCCACTATAACAATACAAGATGTGTTTAGCTATTAAAGTCTCTGTATTGAAAAAAAAATTAAAAAGTACCAAAGTTACCCACAACCTCACATTTGCAAAGGGTGACCGATGTCCTGTTCGGTTTATTTTGACTGAAAATGAAGTAGTTACAAGTGTAAATTCTGATGACCTAAATAGACGAATTTGCAGAAAAGTGAGCCAGAAAATAGGATCAACCACGATAGCACATTAATAAAGTATTATTGACTTCATTGCATAAAATTACGACGCCAAAAATATTGTTTCGCAGTTTGTAAGTTTTCGTTGTTATTCACAGATCACTATTACTCCGATGGTGTTTTATAGGTAAGAAAACATTTTTAAAGGAGAAAGCAGTATACTTCAAGAACTGTAACAGCACTTTTTCCTGCTTCTCGAACCAGGGACCCCGTATTTTCACTTTGCACTGAGCCCCACAAATTACGGCGGCAGCCCTGCCTGCTGAGTTTGCTCACCCAGTTTTCTAGGGCAGAGAGGTTAGGCTTTGGTCTCCAGGTCTGACACCGACTTTCTTCTTAATCCTGCTGCAGCAGTCCCTCCATCTCTGTTTGCGTGGTTGGCAATAGAACATAAAAAGAGGTAGACCAAGGGGGCATCTGGTGGGTTCAGGCGGTAGATGGTGCAACTCTTGATCTTGGGGTCATGAATTCGAGCCCCGCAGCAGGGGTAGAGATGACTTTAAAAAAAGAGAGAGAGAGAGAAATTGTAAGGAGTTCTTGGGCCTAGGACCTTCTTTAGCCTCTGTTTCAGAGACTGGGTCTCGTCATCCAACCATTGGCTGCAGGCTTCCCGTGGGCAAGGAAGTTCACCGCACCTGAGGACAACTCCCTAGAAAGAACACAGTTGGTGAGTCATCGGCAGCTGGGGGCCGGGTAGACTGGCCTTGAAGGGGGGGATCCGGGTAGAACACAATAGTATATACTACAGTCCACCCCTTGCACCACTGCATTCACTTGCTGCTTGTAATGAGTTTACTCCGCTTGGGGAAAGCTTGTCCATGCTTCTGGAGTCTTGTTTTCTAGGAAAATTAAGAGAAGACTTGGTAGGAGAATTATAGTCCCTGCTGCTGCTGCAGTTGATTTTGAATCCATAAAAGGTCCGCCTCCCCCTCCTCCTTGCTCTCCACCTTCCCTTCCTCCTCCTCCTCCATCTTCTATAGATTCCCCTCTGCTAGCACCACTTTTATTTAGTTGCCTTTCCTGGTGAGGTGATAAAGACCCTTATGCCTGAAAGGTCTGCACCCTGGGTCACCGTGGCCTTCTTAGGCTGTGACTGCCGTGCTTGTCCATTTATCATTAATATTGGGCATGAGAGCACCAAGAGACCCCTCCGTGGGTCATTCGGAAGCCAGATTCCTCACTGTTCCAGTTACGTAGCAGTCGCTCTATCTCCTCCTAATGTTTGGAGCTTCACTGCCGCTGCCGGGGTGATGACTCCTTTCTCTGCCTGCTGGTCACTCAGCAAGAGGCCAAGAGACTGGGAGGCCACTGAATCTTAAAGCTGAACAAAAACCTTACTGTATCCCCTAAGGTACGCATTGCTCTTCTGAGAACTGAGACCTGTAGATCTACATGATGGGGACTAGAAGCATAAATTCCCCGAGTGCATCAACAGGATTGATATTAATTGGGCCACTCCTATTTCTACGTCTTGGTTCCTGGATCCACATATCCTACTATTGGGGCTACAGCACCATATAATCAATGTTGATTCCGAGTAGGTACAATGTCTCGGAGGATGGCATCCCATCCCTGCAGAATATGTCCTCCAAGCCGGTGCGTCAGCAGCACCCAAACAGGCCATTTCTGTTTTATCATGCCAACAGCCTCCTGGGCAGTGCAGTATGGGATAGAACCAGAGCATCCTGTGGTCATGTGCCCACCGTCATGCCTCATTTCTTCCTTTGTCTGAGGTGATCTTATGTGAGAATCCACGTTAGTAAATCAAAGGTTCCCTAAGCCCTCAGGATTGGTACGAACTCAACCTCAGCCTTTTCCCTTATTCATCAGCTGGTCATAAAGGTCCTCCCAAATGTGGTGTCCACTGAGGCCCAGTGGACAGGAGAGGCAAACCCATTTTGCATGTTGGTCCCAGTCAAGATGAATCATTGCCCTTTTCAGGATGGAAATGAACTTGCTACCAAGTGGACAACCAGTCTCCTTGAGGAATGGTGCCATATTGGAAGTTTAGCATTGGTCTCTGTTAATGACAGGTCAGACGCCCAACAGTGCCAGTAGCTAGATCAGCCTTAGTGAGAAGGAGCCAATGTGGTTGGACCCATGAATAACTTCTATCACTGCCATCCCGATTACTTCATTCATGCACCTATTATGCCACTGTGCCAGCACTGGGGTGACCAAAGACAGAAGATGGCTGATGTCAACTGACGCGGTTGCTTAGTGCCTCTTCTGTGGTAGACACTCTCTGGTGGTTATTTATGTGTGATAGAGAGATCATACTTTGTGCATACCCCCATACATCCCTCCACATGCCTCTTCCTCAGGCCTCTTTGTCCCTCATCTTCTAATCTTTCTCCTTCCTGGGACCTGACCAGCCAGCCTGGCCATTTGCCACTGCCTATGAGTCTATATTTTCTTACTTTAGGCCACTTCTCTTTCTGCACAAGGTAAATTATCAGGTGCATCACCTAGATCTCTGACCACTGAGAGGATTTCTCCTTGCTTCTGTCTTTCAGGGCCATCCCTGAGTGGGGCCATTGTGAGGCAGCAATCCACTTTAGGCTTACACCAGCATACCAAGTTGACCCATCTGTGACTCAGCCTTAGCCTTTTCCCTTATGGGTCTTTTTTTAAAGGATATTGTTTATTTATTTATTTATTTATTTGAGAGAGAGAAAGTGAGAGAGAGAGAGCAAAAGCCGGGGGGAGAGGCTAAGGGAGAAGCAGGCTCCCTGCCAAGCAGGGAGCCCTATGCAGGGCTCAATCCCAGGACCCTGGGATCATGACCTGAGCCAAAGGCAGACACTTAACTGACTGAGCCACCCAGGCACCTCTCCCTTATGGGTCTTAAGGGGCCCCCCAAATGTGGTCGTTTGAGGTCAGCTGAGGGAGAGATGCTGGTGCAACAGTGGTGGATGATATGAACATCTAGGCCACCTGTTTGTACAGCTTACATGGGCTCTCTGGTCCTGCTTTTACCCAATCCAAGAATACCACTCTTATCATACAGTGGATTGCTACTGGGCCCACCCAAACTTATGATTTGGTGGGTCTTACAGTCCCAGCTTATGATGGGCAATTCTGATTACATAATCACCTGACATCCCATATTTAGGTGCTCTGACTCTGTCAGGGCTCAGTAGCATGCAGGGAGCTGTTTTCTGAATGGCACAGCATGGTCTTGCTCCAGAAGCTAGAACCAGGCACCTAGCTTGTGATTCTTTTATTGGGGCTTGCCATAAACTCCATCTAGCATCTTATCCCACCACACTTACCTCAACTAGAAGGTCATATGGCCCAAGACCTGAGGCTGTTGGCACTGTTGCCTGGACTCGCTGCAGAGTTCTTTCCTGGTCTGGGCCCTACTGAAAGTTGGCAGCCTTCTGTATCACCCAGTTAATGGGTATCCCCACGTGTAGAACATGCCACTGCAAGAGCCCAGGGAGGCTTACCAAATATGGCGTTCCTTTCTGAGTGGTGAGACACAATGAAGTAAGTTGCCTTTTACTTTGTAGAGGATGTCCCAGCATGCCCCAGCCCACTGGGTCACTCAAACCTTCACGGATGTGATAGGGTATCAATTGTCATAGGGTTTATTTCCCAGTTTTTGGAGTTCATGAGTCTTATCAAGACCTCCAACATACTCAGCCCTCGTCGCTCATCTGTTCCAAATAACAAGACACCACCAACATGGTACATCCCTGTGCTGTTTTGCAAAATGTCCAGATGGTCCAGTGCTCTTCAGATTATGTTTTGAGAGAGGGTGGGAAAGTTGACATAGCCCTGGAGCAAGACCATCCATGTCTACTGTTGTCCATCCCACAAGAATATAAGCCATCAGAGATAGCAAAGAATGTTTTGATAATTATCTAGCTGAGTTCCAGGGACTAGACAAATTTAGGGTCCCCTACGACTCTGCCATCTTAACTCCCTAACCAGATAGCAAAGAACGCATTTGCCAGATCCGTGGCCATATACCATGTGCTGGAAGCAAAGATGCCACATTGGGCAAAACAGCTGCAATTGGGGCTGCTTGATCAAGTGATCCACTCTCATTCACCATGCTCCATCTGGTTCTTTTAGGCACCAGACTTACGAATTAAATGGGGATATGTTGGGAACCATCAACACTGCATTCTTGACATCATTGAGGGTGACCCTAATCTCTGCCATCCCCCCAGGGTGTGATACTGTTGATGATTCACTCTCCTGGCTTGGGGTGTGGGGGGTGCATTTCACGGGCTTCTACCTTGTCTCCTACACTGTGAGAGCCCTTACTCCCTAGGCCAAAAACCCCAGTACCAATGGGAGCTCTGCTAACCACTAAATATGTCCATTCCAATTAGACATTCAGGGAGCAGAGAAATAACCACTGGGTAGGTTCATGCACCCAACGGAACCACCACTAGTCAGACCTGGGCCTGGCCTCTATTTATTACCTGGCCCGCATGCGCTTGCCATTCCATAGAGGGCCCATGGTAGAGTTTTGTGTCCCTGGTATTCATGTCTGTACCCACAATCCTAGAGAAGTCTGCTCAGTTTCATTTTTCCACAGCTCCATTGCCCAAGTAAATAGCCATGGGACTCTCTGGAAATGGAATGAGCCTCAACCAACTAGCAGTGGGAGTCAGTGACTAAGTACCCCAGCTTTCTCGCTCCTCTGGGAGAACAATTCTGCTTCACACCATCTCCCAGAGTCCCCAGAGCAACTGTGCCCCAGTTGCCCACAGAGGTCACATGCTGTGTAGCTCAGCTTTCGTCAGCCTTCCGCCTGCCCTGTCTCACCTCCCTCGCTCCATCGCTGTGCTTCTGGGGACCTGTTCCCATGTGAACTACCTGCACCTACATCCTTGCCTCAGGTGTGCTCCTTGGGGAAACCACACTAAGATAACCATGCAGAAATGAGCAGCCTGAGAAGTCATCCTGTCTCTTCTTGACCTTTAGGCACTTCCGGTCTGTTTGCCCAGCAATGCAGAAAAGCTTCCATCAGCCTCCATGGTAACCCAGTCCCACATTTAATTCTCATTGTCAGACCTTTGCTTTTTTATTCTCAACCCTCGATCCCTCCTGCTGGAATTTCAAACCACTTCATCATCTTAGGATTTTTTTTTCTTTTTTCCGAGAATGAGAGAGAGAGAGAGAGAGAGAGAGAATAGCTAGCCACCAAGTTCAGCGTAAGAGCCCCTTATATAGTCGAGCGTGGGTATTAATCTTTACTTCTCCAGGCTGAAGAATCCAGGTTCTTTTAAAGAGTGCCCATCAGTCCCGTTTTCCAGGCTTTTAATCATCTTTGCGGCTGTAAGCTGTCACCCCCAGCTGCTCACCATAGACCAGCCTGCAGGCTTCTGGAGACCACCAGATGCAGGTTTTAACCCAGAGAAGTTCACAGGAGGGGAGGTGCCCCAGCTGCTGTAAATCACCCTCCCCCTCGCCTCCTCCCCAAAGCCAGAGAACAAGCCCCAGCTTGCTGTGGAAGGCCATAAAACTTCTCTTCTTTAAAGGGCCCCTTTGTTGGGTATGTTCATTGTAGCAGGCACGCAAGTCCACCAAGAGCCCATAAAACTTCCCCAGGCTTTGTGCGGGTGACCCCACAGGCCTGCGCTTTAGCAATCCCACCCTTAAGCCCACAATGAAACTATTTCTGGGTTCACCCAGAAACAGACCGGACTCAATTTGCCTTGTGATTTGTTTGTTAGCTTTACAAATGGCTTTTGAGGCCAGACAACCCCTCCTCACCCTGCCGACTTGATGGGTGGAAGCTCAGGGACTTTCCGGGGGACCTGGGTGGGGGGGGGGCTCTCTCCGGTCTCCATGGAGATTTCAAAACAATTCACCTCCAGGGAAAAGCTCTTGCTGGCCTGGAAGGGTGAGCCAGCATTCAGATGCAGCGGGCCCGTCCCGCCTCTGGTAGGCAAAGGTGTTTTGCCTCATGCCCTTGCCAGCGTGGTCCAGAGCCCGGCCCCCTGCGAAGCTCCGAGGTCCTCGCCTGGGTCCCCGATGATGAATCTGCTCCAGCCACCCTACCAGCCTTGGTAAGCACAATCCAAACTAAGTCAATCAGCAGGAGGATGATATTTACCTTAGACCTAGCTTTAGTGGTTAAGAGCACAGGCTTCAGACAGCCCAAATGCCTGTCCACAGTGGAAGAGAACGTGGAAAAGAAGCCAGACACAGAAGAGTGAAGAGTACGCGCTTCCATTTATATGAAGCTTAAAAACAGGCAAAACGTCATCTGTGGTCATAAAGGTCATCAGAGCAGATACCTCTGGGAGGCAAAGAGGGGATGGTATTGACTGCGAAGGGACCCAAGAGAACTCTCTGGGGGTGATGGAAATGTTCTGTAGCTTGAGCTGAGTGCTGGTCACACACACATTGTATATGTGTACGGGTATATACATACATAAAAGTAATCGAGTGTCCACTTAAGATCTGGGCTCTTTACTGCATATGAATTGTACATTAGGATAGTAATGGGGGGAAAAAGCCCCAGTTCTGACCTACAGAGCCATGAGCTAATAAGTGGCTGTTGTTGGGGCGCCTGGGTGGCTCAGTCGTTAAGCATCTGCCTTCGGCTCAGGTCATGATCCCAGGGTCCTGGGATGGAGCCCCGCATCGGGCTCCCTGCTCAGCGGGGAGTCTGCTTCTCCCTCTCCCGCTCCCCTTGCTTGTGCTTGCGCTCTCTCTGTCAAATAAATAAAATCCTTAAAAAAAAAAAAATAAATGGCTGTAGTTTTGAGCCGCTAAATTTGTGGCGCTCTGCTACATAGCCAGAGAAAACTAGTACATCTCGGTTCTGACACTGGTCCTGCCTCCAGTTTACCGTTTGACCAAGGGCATGCCCCTCACCTTCTCTGAGCTCCAGCTTCCGAGCCAATGAAAACAGCAACTCCTGTCCTGCCTGCAGGACGAACGTGAACATCAAATTAGTTAATGTATGTAAAAGCTCTTGCAAAGTCAGAAAGCGGCTCTTAAATGTGAAGTTTATTACTGTCATCTGAAAAATAAACCTCCAACTTTGACTGCAGGGAATGATTTAGAATCAACCAACCCTGGGTTTGGAGTTAAACAATCATGGGTTAAAATCCTAGTTCTGCCACTTATTAGCCATCTTTGAATTGGGTTATTTAATCTCTTTAAGACTTAGTGTCCTGAGAATAGAAATCTGTACCTCGTAAGGTTGTTGTGATTCTCAAATATCACCGTGGCGAAGAATAAACGCTCGATATACAGTACTAAGAGTCATGGGTGTACCAGGTCCGGAGGGCGCCGGTTCAGAGGCAGACAGATCAGGAGACTCCAGGAGGGAGAGTTTCCACAAGATGAAATCGATTGAATACTTGATGTGTCTGGATGTCTTCAGAGATTTAAATGTCTGGCTAAGTGTACAGTTGCATTACTAGTAAGTATGTAGAAAATGAAGAAAACCAAAAGCCAAACGACTATTAACTCCAGGGAAAGGATTGTACAAGAAAAAAAAAACCCATAATTCACTGCATGGATCAGTTGTATAAAATATTTACAAAACATTTAAGAAGAGGGGCGCCTGGGTGGCTCAGTTGGTTAAGCGACCGCCTTCGGCTCAGGTCATGATCCTGGAGTCCCGGGATCGAGTCCCACATCGGGCTCCCTGCTCAACGGGGAGTCTGCCTCTCCCTCTGACCCTCTTCCCTCTCGTGCTCTCTATCTCTCATTCTCTCTCTCAAATAAATAAATAAAATCTTTAAAAAAAACATTTAAGAAGATAAACACTGACTAGCAGTCCAATCAAAAGTACACTGTAACTATATTGGGAGCAGAGGGAGGGAAGGGTACAGGTGTGTGGAAAGGGCAGGAGGAGAAATGGAAAAAATGTTTTAAAGAATGTATTCATGGGGGCGCCTGGCTGGCTCAGTCAGTAGAGGGTGCGACTCTTGACCTTGAGTTCATGAGTTCAAGCCCCACGTTGGGTGTAGAGTTGACTTTTTAAAAAAGAAGAATGGATTAATGGATTAAGTATTATGCTCTAATTTGATAATCATAAGCGAAAGATATTTTTAGTCCATTAAAGATTTTAACCTGGGTGCCTGGGTAGCTCAGTGGGTTAACCATCTGCCTTCGGCTCAAGTCATGATTCCAGGGTCCTGGGATTGAGCCCCGCTTTGGGCTCCCTGCTCAGCGGGGAGTCTGCTTCTCCGTCTCCCTCTGCCCCTTCCCCTGCTTGTGCTCTCTCGCTCTCTCTCTCTCAAATGAATAAATAAAATCTTAAAAAAAAAAGATTTTAACTTGTGGAAAACAGATACAATGATAATAATATTTTAAGAGGGCAGCAACCATGAGATTTAAGGGGAGCTCAGAGTCATCCGGACAGGGCAACGTTTCCCTGTCAGAGGGAGAGCAGCAAGGTTCTAGAAGCATAGAACTTTCTAGCAAGTGAAAAATAAAATTTCTCTATCTTTTACTTTGGGAAGGTAAAAAAAAGTAAACAAATGTGAAGGCCTCTGCCTGTGTCACTTCTGTTGCAGAGACAAAAATGGCATGCAAGTAGCAGTGTTCAAAAGGAGTGCATCAGACACCATTCATTCCCCAAGCTTGCCAGATCCAATGCCGAACACACTCACATCCAGCCGAGGCCCTGTAACAAAATGGGGGCTTATTGGCCCTGGGTTGGTCGATTCTAAATCATTTCCTGTGGTCAAAGTTGGAGGTTTGTTTATTTTTATTTTTATTTTTAAAGATTTTATTTATTTGAGGGAGAGAGCACGAGAACAGGGTGGGGGCAGAGGGAGAAGCAGACTCCCCACTGAGCAAGAAGCCCGATGTGGGACTCGATCCCGGGACCCCAGGATCATGACCTGAGCCGAAGGCGAACACTTCACCAACTGAGCCACCCAGGTTCCCAGAGGTTTATTTTTAGTATGACAATAGTAAACAGCCAATTTAAGAGCCGCTTTCTAACTTTCCAAGAGCTTTTACATACATTAACTAATTTGATGTTCACATTCGTCCTGCAGGCAGGACAGGAGTTGCTGTTTTCACTGGCTGGGAAGCTGAAGCTCAGAGAAGGTGAGTGGCATGCCCTTGGTCACACAGTAAACTGGAGGCAGGACCAGTGTCAGAACGGAGACGTACTAGTTTTCTCTGGCTATGTAACAGAGCACCACAAATTTAGCAGCTCAAAACAACAGCTACTTATTAACTAGCTCATAGTTCTGTAGGTCAGAAGCTGGGGCCTGGCATGGCTGGATCCTCAGCTCAGGTTCTCACAAGGCTAAAGTGAAAGGTCAGCCAGGGCCGTGAATTTGCTTGGAGCTTAGGGTCCCCTTTCAGGCTCATTCCGATTGTTGGCAGGATTCAGTTCCTTGCAGTGGTAGGATTGAGAGACCCATTTTCTTGATGGCTATTGGCCAGCTCCTAGAGACCACTCTCAGGTCCTTGCCATGTGGCCCTAACACCTTCAAAGCCAGGAATGGAGACTCTCCCTGACACCAAATGTCCCGCAGGTACTGGAGCCTTCTCGTTCGGAGGAGCCCAGTCTGTTTTAAAGGCTCACCTGATTAGGTCAGACCCACCCAGGACAATCTCCCTCTCTTAAAGTCCACTGCAATATAGCATCACCTAACCACGGGAGTGTTATGCTATCATATCCAGAAGTCCCTCCCACACTGAAGGGGAGGGAATTCTACAGAGCCTGGACCCCCAGGGGCCACCTCAGAATTCTGCCTACCACAGGAAGTGTGCTGGAATAGCCTTTTCCCTGCTGTGGGGAGGGCTTCCTTGACCACTCATTTTGAGACTTCCATGCCCTCCCAGGTTATTAGAAAAAAAAAAAAAGGAAGGAGAAGACATATCATTATAAAATTGGCTTAAAGGGATGCCTTTGGGCTGATGCATTATAGCTCTGCTGTTGAGAATGTGAAATGTGTCTGCTTCAGCTCATTATAGCAAAGATTTGTAATTTCTTAAAAGAATCATTCACCAGAAATAAACCAGTCACAAAAAGACAAATACTCTATGATTCCACTTATTTGAAGTATCTAGAGGAGTCAAATTCACAGAAGCAGAAAGTGGAACGGTGGTTGCCAGGGGCTCGGAGGAGAGGGAGTGGGGAATTGTTCGATGCGTTTCGGTGTTGCAAAATGAGAAAGTTCTGGAGGTTGGTTGCATAACAACGTGAATATACTTAACACTACTTAACTGTACGCTAAAAAATGGTTAAGATAATAAACTTTAGGTTATGTGGTTTGTTTTTTTTTTTAACCACAGTTCGAAATAAATTGAAAGAGGGGGAAAAAAAGAACCGGGAAATCTTTTTGTGATCTAAAGTACGAAAAGGCTCTTCAAAACAGCCTTGGGATGAGGGGAAGCTCCTAGAATGTTGCTCTCACCAACCACACCGCCCTTCTCCTGTGTCTGTCCGCCCCGCCAAGCCTGGAAAACTAGGGTTGTGAGCGATGGCGCTCTATCCACCAGATGCTCCTGTGGGTGACTCAGAGGGCAGGAGTGAGGCTGAGGCCACCTTCCACTGACAAGTGTGGCTGGGTTCAGGGCCAGTGAGTCTCTGGAACAGTTTGCCAGTGCCCAACACTGGCCTCGGGAGTGTCCACTGGCAATTGAGGCAACAGCCTAAGAGCCTTTCTGATCCCTGGATCACACACAGCTAAAGCAGCATGCTCTTGAAGCAACCCATCCCCCCAGAACTTTCTAATTCTCAACCTTCCTGGTTAAGGTAGACGTAAAGTAGCTCCCCGGGCAGGCCAGTCATTCTGTGGTGCCATCCTGAGAGTCATTCCTGACCTCGAATACCCTGACTCGAATTCCTTTCCACTTAAAATGGCTGGAGTGATTTCCTTCTCCTACAACTAAACCCCGAGCGTTAGTCGTACATGATGGTCAGGCCAGCAGATGCTTTAGAATTTGATGATTCCGTCTTGTGAGGTTTTGGTGGTGGCTGATAGAGGTCAGTGTCTTCGACCTTTTCCGGGACTGTGCTGGGAGCCTTCTGTGTAAATGGGGCCATTCTTCCCATCTGCCCACTTTCACCTGGTCCCCTTACGCTGGGCCCCACGTGGCAGCTGGACCCCCACTGCTGTCGGGCAGTGCTGTCTTTCTCTCCTTTCCCTCTCACAGTTGTTTGAAAATTTTCCCCTCTACTTGAGCTCCCATCTTTCTGCTAACAGAACCCAATTTTGTGTGTGGGTATTAGGCAAGTATCTCTTAATTTTAGGTAATATGTTTGGTGATGGGTTTGTGACCCAGCCCTGGCTAATAAAGGAGGAGTCTCCTGGGAAGCTTCTGAAGAGAAATTTTCTTCCTGAGGAGAGAGTTGGGGCGGGGGCGGGGGGGGGGGCAGTTTTCTCATTGTCTGAGTGCCCAGGACTTCCTCTCCTAAAACAGGCACTGGATGCTGGAGCCACAGCAGACATCTTGACACCACAGGGTGATGAGAACGGGAAGGAAAGGCCACCAGCTAAGGATGGCAGGGCAGAGTGGCTGACAGAGCTGGGTTTTCCATGCAGTCAATGAACCGTGGACAAACCCTGGACTGCCTACCTCCAGACTTCTTGCTAGCTAAGCAGTAAAGGTCCTTAAGGTTTAAGCCACTATTAGCTGAGTTTGGGGCCACTTGAAGTCAAAAGCCTTCTTGCCACTTCTAGCCCATTCCTGATAACTCTCAGCAGACAACCTCGCCTTCAACTTGCAGAGAAAAATGGAGTCCACTTCCTGCCCACCACCCCCCTGACACACAAGATTTCTCTCTTCCCTCTCACGTCCTAGCCAAGAGCCTTTGATCTGATCTCAGACTAATCTCTCCCTTGGGCTCTGGACACCAGGCCCACCCCTCTGCAGGGAGCTCCCTAGCCATTCTCTCTCTCTCTCTCTCTCTCTTGCATCTTCTGTCTCTTGCTCTGCCGCAGCCCCTTCCCAGCTGTGGTCCTGAGTAAGCACCCAAGGCCCCGTGTACTGGCCGGAGTGCACATGTCTGGTCCTAATCCCCAGGGCGCAGCTCCTAAAGGGCCCCTGCCCAGTGCCCTGGGCGAGCGAGCCCCCAGAGGTGAAGGACGCAGGAGGTCAAGGGCGTGGGACTGTTCTGACCGCAGAGGAAGCAGCTGCCCAGGACTGTGTACGTACCGCGGGTACCCAGGCCAACAGCCGCTGTCCACTGCAAGGCTGATTTTCCTTCTGCCTTCTCCCCTTGTTTTTACTGAGGGCATATTTTCCTTATCTTTAGAGTTTTTATAGCTTTGTATCACTGCCTCGTTTTAGTATATTCTGTTGTTATGATTTATGCTGCTTTTACTGGCTCTTTACCCTCAGCACATAAACACGTTTAAGTTTTCCACAGCTTAGAAAAATAAAATAAAATAAAATAAAAAACCCTTCCTTGACCCTGCATTCTCTTTGAGTTTTGGCATTCGCTCACTCTCGCTCTCTCTCTCTCTCTCTCTCGTCTTCATCGTGAGGTCTCCAGGAGTTGCCGGCTCTCGTGGTATTTCTTCACATCCCACCCAAGGCTGGACTCTGGGCTCCCAGACCGGAAGCCGCCCAGCCTCACTCAGCACAATGGGGGCTTTATTGGCAGGAGGCAGGGGATCTCACAGGGTGTGGGAAGAAAAGAAGGAAAGGGATGCAGCCAGGCCACTGGAGCCCCTGGGACTCCTTTCTCGTGGCCCCCACACTCTCTCCCAGCTGCTCTTTTGGGAATGATGTTATTCTCCCCCTCCACATGATTCCCACATGCTCCAGAGCCTTCTATCCGGCGGCTCCCCTTCACGCCGGTTTGAAAATCCCAGGGAAGGATTCTGATTGGTCTGGCCTGGGTCAGGTATCTTCCCAGGGATCAACCAGCCGGTGTTGGGGAGGGGGGCAAAGTGACAGAGCAGAGACAAAAGCTCAGAGCGGGGGATCTTGAGCCAGCGCCTCAGCGGGCTTTTTTCTTCCCCACAGCACTTGCTTGGACGTGCTGGTGCCTCACCCCCAAGGCTTGGGCCTTACCTCCACGTGCTCGGGCTTTTTCCAGCCCGAAACCAGGGAGCTCTGCTCTGCCTGCGTATACGGCAGGTCCGCAATGCCGAAAGATGAGCGCACCTCCAGCTCACTTCAGCCGTGACCTCGGGGTGTATAAAGGGCACGGCTTGCGGGAGAGGGCACATGCGGTGGCCACAGAGAAGCACCCCCAGGTCCCCTTTACAGAGGGACTTGTTGCCCCAATGTCAGGAGACAGTCTCCAACTGCTGAAAACCACCTTGCCCCGAGGTAGCCCACGTCCACTAATGGGTCATTTCACTTACTGTGGGGACAACTCTGATGGGCCATCAGAGGCCACAGGGGTCTTCAGGGGTTCGGTCCCGGCTTTGCCACGCCAGCTTTGCAGTTCAAGCCAGCTCTCGGCCCATTCTTGCTTCTTCCCCCCTCCTTCCACAGGTGCTGTTCCTGATAATTACCCCGCATGCCCAATGCCCCACACTGCGGCTTCTGCCTCCGGAGAACCTGATCCGCGACAGATACCCCTGAGCTGTGTCCCACACCATTTCCCAGAGATTCCGTGGAACTGAGCGCCAGTTGCCCCTGGTGGGAACTGACATGGTAATGCTCCCTTTATTGGCTGCCTTCCCTCCCCTGTTCCACTTCCTCACTCCCCATATTCTCTGAATCTCCTAAAATCTGGTTGCTTGCAAGTCCTTGCCTTGGGGACAACCAAACTCAGGCACCAGGATGATTGTGACTATTTTTGTTAACTCCAGAGTCCCAGCCTTTATCTGTGACAGGGTACCACTGTGACCAAGAGCTCGTCTCGACATGCTTTGCCCCCTGACTTGCTGGGTTCCCTGCCCCCTTGCTGCCCACTCCTTGGCCCACCCTTCTTCCCCTGCCTACCCCCTGGATTCCAGCTTGGCTTCTCTACATGCAACATATCCCGGGGGATCTCAGTCACTCCCCTGGAGTCGACGGCCACTACATGGGGATGACCCACCCTTGTCTGTGTCCTGCCCAGATCACTTCTCTTGTGCTCTGGACTCAGATATCCAACTGCCAACTGCCTCCCGGCCATCTCTGCATGGGTGTCCCACAGATGCCTCAAAGCAATATGGCAGAACTGAGCTCATTGACTTTTTCTAAGCCAACTTCTCCTACATTCCCCCTGTCAACCAACAGCATCAGTTTCTTATCCCCAAAGCCAGCTTTCTGGGAGTCACCTAACCTCCTACCCATCTCCCCACTGGCCCCATAGCACTTTCCTGTCTTGGTGCAAACCCACCCCTCACCCTTGATCAGACCGCCCACTCCCAGGCTCTGTCCTCCACTAGCCGTGTGACCTGGAATTGCTCGTTGAATCTCTCTTAGTCTCAGTTTCTGTATCTATAAAATAGGCTGTTAATAACAGTACCTACTCTCTTAGAGTTGCTGTGAGGTTTAAAAGATATTGCTCACGTAAAACGGTTAGCAAAGTATATGGCGAATAGTAAGTAGTCAGTGATGGTCAGCGTTTTTTCTTTTATTATTATTGTTCTTGTTTTTTATTTTTACCCTTCCCATCACTTTCCTTGTATACTGTAGCCACTTACATGCCATCTTTAAATACTGGTCTGCCAGATTCTGGAAGGCAGTGTTATATCTTATTCACCTATCTGTTTGTCTGTGACCACTGTCTCCACTCCTACTTCCTGTCGGCCATATTTCCCCTCAGATCTGGTAGCATGGGAGTAGCTAGGGGGATTTCTTTATATCCAGCTAAGGGGAAACTGAGTTGGGGATATATTTAATTTGGGTTTAGTGGGACGTGTGTGTGTGTGTGTGTGTGTGTGTGTAAGATATCGCTAGCCATCCCAGTGCAGGAATAGCTTCCAAGAACACTCTCGCACCCACTGGGTTTACTCCCCAGGTGATGTAACATGAAGATTCAGGTCCAGGGGTTGTATCTCAATGTGAACATGTCCTATGGTGCCCAGAACCAGAAGCGTATGAGTAGTAAAGGACAAACAATGCTTGAGAGGTATGGAATCAGATGGTACTCTGCTCTGTGGAAAATTCTTCCAATCATCAGATGTGAAAAATTGCAAACAGGGGATTTGGTTCTTTTTTTTAAAAAAGATTTTATTTATTTATTTGAGAGAGAATGAGAGAGAGAGAGAGTAGGAGTTGGGGGGAGGGGCAGAAGCAGAGGGTGAAGCAGACTCTCTGCTGAGCAGGGAGCCCATCTCGGGGTTTGATCCCAGCACCCTGAGATCATGACCTAAGCCAAAGGCAGATGCTTAACAGACTGAGCCACCCAGGTGCCCCAGGGAGTTAGTTCTTCTTTATGCCTAGACAAAGGATATTCTCTCCCACTAGGAATATATTCAGCCATGCCTTGTGTACAATTATGAATGCACCATATATATTTTTTCCTTTCTCATGGGATGTATACAGAATAGAACTTATCAAAATTCTTGGTTTGTGGGGCCCAGACCTATAGCAGTACAACAAATGGGGAGGAGGTCTGTCTGGGAAGTCACATGCTTTACGCACCGCAGTGAATTGGACCATATCTTCGAGCATCTGATGCCCTCTTGTTCCAATGAAGGCTGGCAGTTCCAGACGAAACGGCAGGCAAAATTGACACCGACACAGCAAAATACCCTAAAGAAACATATTTACCCCTGAGTCCATTTTTATCCCATAAGAGTAATTCAATTACGTAATTATGTAGCCCGGTACAATGTAGTGGCAATTTCAGCAGACATTTGAATTGCTCCTGTATGCCCTAATTTCAGATTAACTTTCGATATTTTTTTCAGAATTATTGATCAACCCAAAGATGAATCACAGATCGAGTATGCAGCCCAAAATCGTAAGATAAAAAGCACTATCAAGGTGTGTCAGGCAGTTAATGAAAATATTCTATTGCATCGTCTGGATTTTGTGAGGCATAGGTATTTGTCAACTCTTTCAAAAAAGTCAGGATTTCTTGTCATACCTCATTTTGCACCGGTCCTCTTATATTCTTTTCCTTAAAGAGGGACCCCAAAACTGTATACGTCTCAGGCCCCACAAAGCCTGGCTCCTCCTCGAGTTTGCCTGTTTGCTGTTGTCTCCGGTCTGGTACCGGCTGCGCCCTACGCACATCTCCACAGCCAGCCACGCTGGAAGGTATCTCCTGACAGAGGGAAGAGAGGGCTAAATACAACAGGCGATGGTTCTGCCGTGTAATAGAGCTGGGGCCTGCAAACCACAGAGGTGACCCGGTGGGGCAAATTCAATCAGCCGGCTCCCACTTGGGGGATTGAGGCCCAAGAATGTTTGGCAAATAGAAAAAGAGGAGGGGGATGCCAAGACCCAGAGTGGTCTGCAGTTCTGCGTTTGACCACAAGATGGAGGTAGAAGAGTGGTCCCTCGGCTCAGTCAAAAAACTCATTAAGAGCTAATCAAGGTAGAGGGGGTTTTTCATGTTTCTTGCCCAAGCCTTCTCCCCTTTGCCAAGCCTCAGTGCACTTACTATTCCATTCTTTTTGGTTGAAGTCGTCACAAATCTGCGCTTTTGTTTGTTAACTCAACTGTAGCCCACAGTTCGTCTTCTAGACAACTTTTCCTGCTCCTTATGGTTAAGGATTATGTTCTTATTAACTATTATTAGAAGAATTTTCTGACTCAGAAGTTTCAGGACTTAAAGCTATAGTCTTAGCTCAATAATTGCCTGATTATTTGCTGCTGTACTTGGAACTTTCATTACCTGACTTCTATTTTGCGCGCATTGCTCCGTACCCCCCCAGTCAGGGCTCTGTGCAGAGCGCTATCTGGGACACCGGGCCCCATTCCCAACTGTCTGAGAGAGATATGGTTCCATCTAGTTTACGGGGGCCCTGTGAAGGTTGACTTATTCCTACGTTAACCATAAACAAATGGAGCGACTTGTCTACGGAAGACGATGATAGAAATCGAGTCAGACTTCCTGGATCCATTCTTCCATTTTCCACTGGACACTATCACCGGCTCCCCCTCGAGACTGTGGCAGACCTGTAGGCCAACACCATTAGCTCAGAATGCACTGTGCAGAAAGCGTGGGCCAGTGACCAGCACTGACCACCTTCTAGACCTCTTTTGAGAACTTTGCCTTCACCGAGGGTCCTTGACCTAGACATGTATTTGGCTCATTGCTGGGGGCTTTTGCCGGAAAAGCAGGCCGACAAGAGGGCAAAGTCACAACCCCAGCGCTGGCACGTGGCTATCCTGAGCACATGGATGCATGAGCTCCGTCTCCAGTAGTGGGAATTACAATGTTTGTCTTTGATGAGTCATAAGCTTGTCTTATGACTGAGGTTGGAGATTACATCTGTGTGAGAGGACATACCAAAGCTTACTGGCCCACATTCACAGCAGCTCTTGGCTGACCCTTTAGTAAATCTCCCTCGTTCCTTGACTCCTCCAGCATTGCGATATCCCACGGGACAACGGGTGCTTTTTCGAAGCAAGTAGAGGAATCAGAAACATCATGGCCTGTTTCCCCTGCAAAGTGCCTCTCTGGCTCCAGCTCCCATTGATTTATTTTGTTCTGTCTTGAATGAATATCCCGCTCTGGACAGCACCTCGGGTTCTCTGGTCGGGCAGAAGAGCAGAGCAGTGCTGGACAAGGGACTAGGGGACCTAGCTTCAGATGACAGCTATGTGGCTATAGTATCCCCCATCAGGAATGAAGGACTCCCCCCAGCTGCAGGGGAGACCCTCTGGCCAACACCACACCTTTTCCTGGGGTAGCCCACCTCTGCCGACTGACTGACAACTCCAAGTGCCTCCGAGCGTCATTTCGCTTTCACATTCCCCATAGAGTCAGCAAAGTCTGCGCTGAAGACTGGAGCTCAACATATTCCTCCATCCACTCTTGCTTTCTCCCCTCCCTTCCTTCAGGGTGGGTCCCTAATAAACCTTCCGCATGCAAAACTCCCATCTCAGAGTCTGCTCTCTGGGGCACCCAGCCCAAGACGGTGATCTTGGGAAAGGTAAAGACCCCTTCTGAACTGTGTCTGAACTGTGGCCAAAGCCGGGGAGCTATGTTTAATGCCACCCACTCGGGGCTCATTTTTCACAGCTGACCACTAAAGATCCCACCAGCTCCTGGAGACTGGACTCGGCAAAGAATCCAAACTTTCAGAAGCCTGAGAACCCAGTCACAGAGGCAGACTCACATGCAGAAGGCAGGCTAGGGAGCAGTACTGAGACTCTCTGGCTCTCAACCCAAATTCTAAGAGTGCCTCTGTGGTTGGTTTTCAAGCCCATCTGCTGCTTCATTCTGAGGAATCATTTCTCCCACTCAGTCCCTGCAACTCCAGAGACAGGCCTGGGAGGTTGTCCACTCCCATTGGAGGTTGTCCAGGGTTGCCCTTCACTCTCTCTCTTCCTAGAGGGCAGCCCTGTCCAGGGGAAAGCCACATATGCCATCTTAAATGTTCTAGTAGCCACGCCCAAAGGTAAAAAGACACAGGTGAAATTGATTGCAGTAATATACCTGACCCAATACATCCAAAGTACTATCCTCTCAATAGGTAATCAAAAGGAAAATCATTCATGAGGTATTTGGTATTTTAAATTCTTTTTGTTCATACTCAGTCTGAACGTTGGTGTGTGTTTGGCACAGCACCTCTCGACTTTGACCAGTCACACTGCAAGCGTGTGGGGTCACTATGGTGACCATATTGGACAGCGCAGGCACATTTCTCCATAGATTAGAGATAATGTTGTACCTGCCTCATAACGCGGGTAGGGGACTTTAACAAGGTAACATCCCTAAAGCATCTGGCATGTAGGTTATCTGAAACCTGTGGCTTTCTTACTACCGGCCCCCCAAATTCCACCAGCAGTTAGCAACATCAGCTGGGACCGAGGCTCATAAGGTTTGAAAGCAATACCGCAGACATCTTTATTTCGAGCTACATTTGTGCATCTTGTGCAAAGTCTTTTTTTTTTTTTGAAGATTTTATTTATTTATTTGACAGAGAGAGACACAGTGAGAGAGGGAACACAAGCAGGGGGAGTGGGAGAGGGAGAAGCAGGCTTCCTGCCGAGCAGGGAGCCCGATGCAGAACTCGATCCCAGGACCCCGGGATCATGACCTGAGCCGAAGGCAGCCGCTTAATGACTGAGCCACCCAGGCGCCCCATCTTGTGCAAAGTCTTGACCAATATTCTAATCCCAATCAGGGAAGGAAGCGTTTGGAGAGAGGTATAATGCTACGTGTTCCCTTAGAATGTAAAACGTTTAATTAGATGCCAAGGATTGGAAATCTTGATTCAGAGCCTGAAATGGCTAATAAGGTTTTATTGTTGCTATTACTTAGAGTTTTTATAGAACTTTAGGCTTGCAGAGTGCTTTTCAATCACTTGAGAGAATCTAAGTTTGTTAACAGCAAGATGAAAAAATGTTCTATTCATCAGGAAAGACAACATACATAATATTTTAAGTATTTAAGAATTACGACCCTGCTGCGAGAACTTCTGAAATTACCTCTACGTGGATGCAAGAGATTCTTGTTATAGGCACAGGACATTAATGCAGATACCAATGTTATTACCCTGCTGAGTCGGCAAGGGTGAACTTTTGCAAGTCAGGAAATATGGAAGTTTCTAAAACAAACATTAGCTGGCTCTAGTTACACATGTGGAGCTTTTTGCCCACATGTAATTTTTGAACATTTTTCTAAAGGAGCTCTTAAGGTTTTATGGGTGATCAGATTATAAAATCATACATAGTTCTAATACGGCATAATTTATGACTGCTCTGGGTCACTGAAATCTCCCAGGATTGTGCTGTTGGGGCTGCAGCAATTAGAGACAAATTTGCACCAATTCCTCTATAAATATTATTGGTGGGGCAGCATTGGCTGGAAAATGGATTTTTCCTTCTGTGTATACCAAAGGCAAATTCAGGCCGTCTTAGCCTTTTGGGTGTATCAGTTCGCTTCTGCTACAACAGTGCTGCCTAACAACCAACTCAAAGCTCGGTGGCATACAACCATAAGGACACAGGCATCCGGATGGTTGGCTAGGTGGCTCCGCTGATCTCAGCTGGACTCACCAACAGCTGGTTGGTGGCTGACCAACGCTGGCCTCAGCTCTACTCCACTCCACATGTCTCTCATGGTCCAGCAGGCTAGCCTGGGTGTATCAACATGGAGATGGCAGATGCCCAAGAGAGAGCAAACTCCAACGAATGAGCCATTTCGAGCCTGTGGCATGCTTGCTTACGGTCCATTGGCCAAAATGAGTCATCTGGCTGAGCTCAGAGTCCACGGCTGTGGTAAATCAACCCACCCACTGGGGAAAGGCCCTGCAAAGTCACATGGCTGAGGACACCGATGAAACGAGGGATGAGAATTGTGGCCATCTGTGTGAGCTATCACAGGTGAGAATGGATTAGAATAGTTTTCTTGAAAAGGAAAGAAAGGGCAAAAACAATAAACATCATTGATGTTTGCATCCATTTTGATTGAGAAAAAGTGCTCTCAGCTGGCAACGCCAAGCTAATGCCAACTCACTTCCAAACCCCACCTCTTGGAACAGTTCCTAGGCCACAGGAAATTTTTTTTTAAAGATTTATTTATTTTTAGAGGGGGGAGAGGGGGAGGGCCGAGAGAGGGAGAGAGGGAGAGAGAATCTTAAGAAGGCTCCACGCTCAGCGTGGAGCCTGATGCAGGGCTTGATCTCACGACCCTGAGATCATGACCTGAGCCGAACTCGAGTTGGACGCTTAACCAACTGAGCCACCCAGGTGCCCCATGGGAAATGTTTGCCTAAGTTCTAATGGGCAGTTTTGACAGAGTATGAAGCAGGAACCTTTCCAAGTTCACCCCTTCATAGATAACACATAAGCAAGTAGCCTACAGCATCCTCCTGCCTATCTCTTTCTGGTAACCTCCGCGTAGGGCCCTCCACGTAGAATTACACTTCAGAAAGCTGGACAGGGGTTATAGGCCCCTGTGGCCCTGCCTTGACCAGGTTTGGGTGGTCGCCACACATGCTGAGAGAGTCTCTGCTCTCTGCCATTAGGCCAAGCGTCAGCTGGCCCCATGCCAAGCTAGCACTCGTGCCCATCTGTCAGGATGGCACCCGGCCCTCTTCTAGAAGCAGATGGTTTCAACTGATCTTCCCTTGCCCGTCTTTCCTGCATGGACACTCCAAACCTGCCTGCCTCTATGTGGAATTTAATGGAATTCTCACATGCTCCAGCTTCCTGTATCTTTTCCCTGGTAGCCAAATTGGTTTTTTCTTTTTTCTTTATCTTTTTTATTTCTTTTTTTAAAGTTTTGACTTTTCTGAAATAGTAGGATTATAAATGGATTTGTATATACAGAGGGGGAAAAATCAATAGCCTGTATTTTCTAGGACAAAATGTAACCTCGAAGCAAATCACCAACAATTATAAAAAAATCATTTGTTTTTCCATTTCACTGATCTTGACATACAGTTCACCTCATATTCCTAAACCAAACCGACTTTGGCCTCCCTGGATGTAGGAGACTTGGCCTAACAGAACCTCTCAGAATGAGACAGAAAATATGAAGGTCCATTCCTGCCCCACCTTGAGCATCAAGCTGACAATTTAGTGGCCCAGAGGACACTGTGGATTTAAAATTTATTTAGTTTTTAAAGAAAAAGCCTGAGTTAGGGCAGCTAAATGCTACAGATATTCCAAGATGGCACCTTGGCCCTGAGGCTCCAGCCTGGGAGGGGACAAATGACCCTGGGGACCTGGCCCAAGGTCAGCAGGGCACCTCTGCCTGCTACCCAGCGCATGGAGATTTAGCTTCGGCCCGGGGGGCTGCCCAGAAGCACCCAGAAATGTACAAATCACAGCCTGGCTCACGTGTTTCCCCTGCTATGTGCCTGAGATGCCACCATTTGGGTAAATAAAGGGGGAGGAAGACCTATAAACAAGCATTTCAATAAGCACGGAGCATCTCTGACCAATAGAAACAGTGCAAGTTGCAGTTGTAATTCGAAATGTTCTAATAACCACCTTTGGAAAGAGTACGAAGAAAACAGGTAAAACTAATTTTATTTTATTTTTTATTTTTTTTAAGATTTTATTTATTTGACAGACAGAGACATAGCGAGAGAGGGAACACAAGCAGGGGGAGTGGGAGAGGGAGAAGCAGGCTTCCCGCGGAGCAGGGAGCCCGATGCGGGGCTCAATCCCAGGACCCTGGGATCATGACCCGAGCCGAAGGCAGACGCTTAACGACTGAGCCACCCAGGCACCACCCCCCCCTTTTTTTTAAAGGAAACTAATTTTAATGAGACATTTTCTTTCACCCAATATATCAAAATCTTATCACTTCAGCATGTAATCCATATGAACAGTGACTTATGTGTGTTACACTGCAATTCAGAATAGCCACATTTCAAGTGCTCAGTAGTCACATGCGGAGAGCGGCCACCATATTAGGCAGCGCAGACCTAAGCTGGTTCCAGAAGGGGGCTCAAGGAACAGTCAACAGCGGTTGCCTCTCAGGAGAACTAAGGGACTGGGGCATAGCGAGCTTACTTTTAACCATAAACCCTTTTGTATTGCTTTTATGTACTGAGTGTATGGACTGACATTATATTATATTGGTCAGGGTTCTCCAGAGAAACAGAACGAATAGGAGATATATATATATATATATATATATAAATTACATGATCGATATTCATTTAAATGTTCATCTAAATGACACAATGTTTTTACTATATCAGTACTGGGTTAATTGCTTTTAATCTTCATGAAAACCTCCAAGTGGAATGTGCTGTGGGCCCTGTTTTACGACAGAGAAATGAACGCTCTGAGGTTAAGAAGCTGGCCAGCTAGTAAGAGGTTGGACTTGAGTTGGAACCGATTCTGTCTGCCTTCAAAGCTAGCAGATACAGATAGGGAGAATGAACACAGATGGTCCAATAAAAGAGATTTATTATAAGAAATCAGCTGACGTGATTCTGGAGGCTGAGAAGTCCCACGGTCTGCTGTCTGCAAGCCGGAGACCCGGGAGAGCCAGCGGTGTAAGTCCCAATCCAAGGGCAGAAAACCGATGTTTCAGCTCAACAGTCAAACAGAGAGCAAACCCTCCCTTCCTCTGGTTTTTTGTTCTCTTGGTCTCCGGAGGGGGGGTGGGCTTCAACGAATTGGATGAGGCCCACCCTCAAGGAGGTGGGGGGGGGGAATCCGCTTCACTCAGTCTTCTGATTCAAATGTTAATCTCATTCAGAAACACCCTCGCAGATACACCCAGAAATATTGTTGAATCAAATATCTGGGCACCCCCGGGGGGCCCTGTCAGCTTGATGCATAGAATTAGTAGTAGTCGTTATGGACAAGGATGTTTATCTCAGCATCTTAGCTCTTGCTGGGAAATTGAACCGATCCTAAGTGTTGCCAACAGATGTGTAGTGAAACTGCACCCTCTGGAGGGTGTGGCTTCTAAAGACAGGCAGTGAGAAGAAATCACCGAGAGCCAAAATTGCCCTTGAAAATGACTTGGACAGCAACCTCCCTACCGGAGGCTCGGCACTAAATCCTCCACGGCAAGGTCACTGCCTCTCAGGGTGAGCTCCTGATGCAGTCAGTAGTTTGCTTGCACGCAGGAGCCATACCCTGTGAAAAAATGTGTGCCCTACACACCGGTATAACCTGGCGAGATTGGAGAGACATATTTGAATGGAAAGCAGCGAAGGAACTAGAAGATTTGTGGCTTCCGCCTCCGGCTCAGTTTTTGAGTAAACGGGGAGGGGGGGCGGGGAACAGAATAGCCCCCTATTATTTACATTGTTTGCTCTTGCTCTGTGGCGTGTATACTTGGCACCAAACCATACTCGAAAGGGGGTTTAGGTGATGCTGCTGCACATTGGCATGTGTGTATAAAGAACGTAAGGGTATGACCTGGGGGGCGCCTGGGGGGCTCAGTTGGTGAAGCATCTGTCTTGGGCTCAGGTTCCGATCTTGGGGTCTTGGGATCGAGCCCCGCATTGGGCTCCACGCTCAGTGGGGAGCCTGCTTCTCCCCCCCCCGCCCCTCCTCCTGCTTGTGCTCTCTCTCTCTCTTTCTCAGATAAATAAAATCTTAAAAAAGGGGGGGGGATGATGTGTTCTACTTCAAGCATGGGATACATTCTCTTTACATTCAAAGGGATTGAGGGCATTTACAGAAGACCAAGGTCCTGCTGGGGCCCCCTGAGTCCAACAGCTCCCCCTAGATATCTCGCCTGCCTCCACTCCAGGCCACTACCCCACCCTGGGGCTCAAACAAAATTAGAAAGGGCTCCTGCAGGGATGGCTGGTCACCCCGGGCCCCCAGCCTGCCCGCTCCTTCTCTTCTGGGCCACCCTGTAGGTTGTCACACCACACAGCCCGCTAGCACCACTGAAACGCCGGCCTTTGGCACAGCGGGAGGGACTCTGACAAACACGGGACACACTGGCCAGGAACACGTGGAGCCTGGCAGCACTCAGTGAGGTGCAGGTTTAAAGCAGGAGAGAGGGTGCCTGGGTGACTCAGTTGGTTAAGCGACGGCCTTCGGCTCAGGTCATGATCCTGGGGTCCCGGGATCGAGTCCCGCATCAGGCTCCTTGCTCGGCAGGGAATCTGCTTCTCCCTCTGACCCTCTTCCTTCTCATCCTCTCTATCTCTCATTCTCTCCCTCTCAAATAAATAAAATCTTAAAAAAAAATAAAAAATAATAACAATAAAGCAGGCGACAGTCCCTTGCAGCAACTTGCTGTCATCTCCAGCTAGCAGGCTCCGGCCGCTAAACATACTAATGCAAATCCATCCCTGGTCCTGGCGGTGGAGCCTGGAACAGGACGGCCGGGACAGTCTCTCGTTTAATCTCCATCACAAGCCTCCGGGAAGGCGTTGCCACAACCACTTCACAGACAAAGGAAGCCAGGCTTGGGCAAGGCGAATTAACTGGCCTAAGTGTCACAGGGTTGGGTTCCCAGAGAAGGAGACTCGGAGGCGGAGGCAAGGAGGCAGGATGTTTATTAGGGACCGCGGAAAGGAGAAAGGAACAGGGGAGGGTGGGCAGAGGGCAAAGTCAGCTGTGATGCAGTCCTGGTGACAGCCTCGGTCACCCCTGCAGGAAGCTCTGGAACAAGAAAGGCCCTTCTGGGTTGTCCTGAGTTTTGCACCAAGATGGCCGGATTTTGATACTCAGGCAGCCGTCACTCAATGGAGGGGGCCCAGCCCCAGAAGGCCATGACCTTGGCAAGTTGCGCTCTGGAGCCCAGACAGACCCCGAAGGGGCTGAGTGCTGAGGGCTATCCGCCAACCACACTGCTGATGGTCAGAGCAACACATCTTCTCTTGAAGGGGGACCTTGGCCTCTTCACATCGCTGTGCCCACCACACCAAGGTCTTCCAGCTAATAAGAGACAGAGCCATCACGGAAAGTGAGCAATCCGATAGCTGCAATTTCTGCCATGCTACTAAGCTAAGCTGCCTCCTCTGGGCTCCAAGTTTTGCAGCAGCCCAGAGCTTCCCCCTAAGCTGGATCCTCTCTTAGACCATGTAGGAAAAAACGAGCCTCTATCTGAATCTAGATTACCAGGCTGTTCCAGGTGCTCCCCGAGCCCACTATAGGAGCTCCCTGACCGGCTGTTCCCAACATGAAGGCTGTGGGATCTTTCACTTTTGCCTCAACCAAGCCAGACATTGCAACTTCCTTTCTAGCCCACAGGTGGGCTATTCAGACCCCCACTCTGCCCATCACCACCACGGATTGCTCCTACCACCACCTTTAGCCCCACCATATCCTTTAGCATTTTTTAAGATGGATTGTAATGATCCAGGGGCGCTTGGGTGGCCTAGTGGTTAAGCGTCTGACTTCAGGTCATGATCTCAGGGTCCTGGGATTGAGCCCTGAGTCGGGCTCTGCACTCATCAAGGAGTCTGCTTCTCCCTCTCTCTCTGCTCCTCCCCCAGCTCCTATGCTCTCTCTCTTTCTCTCAAATAAATAAATAAAATCTAAAAAAAAAAAGATGGATTGTGAAGGTCCAAAGGAATCTTACCAAAACCTAAGGAGATTTACAAGGGAAACAAAGAGCATTCGAGCACATTAATGATACTCAGGAACCATGGTTTTCTCATCCTACAGTAGCTTTCTGGGCATCAGTAAGCTGAATCGAAATCCTGATTCAGAGACCCTCCTTTTGTCTTCTCAGGTTCTTACTCACCGCCTTCCCCCAGGCCCCACAGCCACACCAGGCAGGGCTTAGCGAGCCCCTCAGCCCCACAGCCCATCTGGAGATGAGTGACACAGAGGACAACCCACACAGGTAAGGCCCAGACATACCCACGCTCCCTCCTGCCCCTCCTTAGGCGGGAGCCACTCTTTCATTTGGAGGGAACAGGATTCTGGGATCCAAACACACACACAGCAGTGGCTTAGAAACAGTGGCCTTGCTGGCTGGACATTGGACGGAAACAGACGGGCTGGGGAAGAACCTTGATGTAGATGCTGAGGAGCAAAGAACACAGGAGAAGAGACAGAAATGGGTCAGAGATAGAGAGGGACAATAACAGCCTTTGTCAGAATCCTACTCTGTCCAGCCTGGAGTATTAGTACCACAAAGTACCCCATGCTGGGGGACTTAAACAACAGAAATGCACTGTCCCACCGTTCTGGAGGCCAGAAGTCCAAGACCAAGGTGCCAGTAGGGTTGGTTTCTTCTGAGAGCCCTGAGGGAAAATCTGTTCCAGACCTCTCCTCTAGCTTCTGGTAGTTTTACGGCAGACTTTGCATCCCCTGGCTTGTAGAAGCATCACCCAGATCTCTACCTTCACGTTCCCATTGTGTTTTCTCCCTGTGTGTGCCCATGTCCAAATGTCCCCTTTTTATAAGGTCACTAATCATATTAGATGAAGGCCCACCCTCATGACCTCATTTTAACTTGATGACCTCTGTGAAGACCCTACTTCCAATAAGGTCACATTTGGAAGTCCTGGGGGTTAGGATGCCAACATATCTTTTAAGTAGGGGGACACAATTCAATCCGTAACACTTACTGATTCCAGACTCAGGGGGGGCATCTCCGATTTTTGCCAGCACGGCACGCCTGCCAATCTTCTGGTAACAGCACTCCTCTTCCTTTAAGAATGAATCCTTCCTGTCCATGCAGCTGCCAATAACATGACCCCATTTTCCCATTACAGGGATGGACACATGACCCAAGCTGGCCAATCAGATTCTTTCCGTCCATCTTTCTTACTGGATTTTGTAATGATTTAAGTGAATCAGTTGAGAGAGAGAGAGAGGGATAGAGAAAAGTCGGGGCTGCCTGAAAATTGGCCCAAGCCCAATCTGTTCCCAGTATTTGCTCTTTCAGGAAAATCTTCATGATGACATGCCCGGACTGTGGCAAGTCCAAGGCTGCTGTGCTTGAGGAGAGCCCTTGGCTTTGATACTTGAACCCCACCCTCCTCATTAACTAGCTGAGAGATTGAGAAGTTTTCTGTGTCTTGGTTTTAAAATATGATGATGACAATGCTATCTATCTCAGAGTACTCTTGCAAGGATCATAGATGTGAGAAGACTCCATATGAAGCAGAGGTCTATAAAAATATTTTTCATTATTAGAAAGGTTAGAAATCTAGGAATAGGAGAGCCAAAGGGTTAGAATTTGTCAGTGTTTACCCAGTTCTGACTTTGAGCACGGGTATCACACTCTCCCGCCACCCCCTGCCCCTCCATCTTCCAATTGGCAAGGCCACGTGGTTTGTTCTGCCCACTGAGTAATGAACTGAAATGACAGGTATCACTTCCTGGCCCAGACTCAATGTGGGAGGGAGAACGCAAGGGCATGAACACAGAGGGGTGAGGTTCATTAGGCATCACCAAATGGTAGTGTACTGTGATGGTCAAATAGTCACTCATTTGTTCAAGCTTTCATCCATTCATCAAATCCTTTTTGAGTATCCTTCATGAGCCCAGCACCATGTTAGGCTCTGGGGATTAAAAGATGAATGAGCAGGGTCATTGCCCTCAAAGTGTTCCGCTTGTCACAGGTGAGGTAGGTGCAACACGTAATTGCAATATAATGTGTCCATCCCTATAAGAGAGGGGAACGCTGTCTGGAGTCCAGAGAGGCTTCCTGGAGGGGGTGATATATCAGCTAGCTTTTAAAGGCAAGTAAGTGATTACTAAGCAGATGGGGGCAGAGGAGCTTTTCAGGCAGAGAAAGCCACACCTCTAAAGATACCAAATGTTGTAGGCATTGTGCAGAGGTTCAGAGTGGCTGGGACACAGGGTGTGTGGAGTGTAAAAGCCAGGCTAAAGCATTTTGATTAGATGCTGAAACCTGGGGAACCAAAGGAGGTTTTCCAGCAGAGAAGTAGCATAAAATCAAGTCTTTCTAGGAGAGTAACTCTAGTGGGAGGGTAGAAGATGAAGTGGCAGGAGAGAGACTGGGGACAGACCAAGTAGAAGGCCATTGCATGAGTCCTGAGAAGGGATAATGAGGCACAAACCAAGGCATGGGGTGAGGACTGAGGCCAGATGTAAGCAGAATTTCTGGGGCATAAGGGATAGATGTTGGGATGGGAGCCTGATGATGACTAATTCTGGATGACTGGCCTGAGTCCTTTAGACAGAGGCCTGGAGTGAAGATCACCAGTCTATTGCATCTCCGTAGCTTGAAAGAAATTTGTTTGTTCTAATTCTCTGCTTCCTAAACAGTTTTTTGGTCTATACTTTGGTCTGCTGAGGAGATCAACCCTCCTGGAAGAATGTTCTGTGTAGATCAAACAGTTGTATTCAGAACCCACACAGGAATACCCAGTCAAAAATACATGCTCCTAGGGCACCTGGTGGCTCAGTTGGTTAAGCAACTGCCTTTGGCTCGGGTCATGATCCTAGGGTCCTGGGATCCAGCCCTGCATCAGGCTCCCAGCTCAGTGGGGAGTCTGCTTCTCCCTCTCCCTCTGTTCCTCCCCACTGCTTGTGCTCTCTCTTTCTCTCTCTCTCTCTCAAATAAATAAAATCTTAAAAAAAATACACACTCCTCTTACTTCCTGCTCTACTGCTAAGGAATTAGGTCCCGTTTTCACATTTTGGCTGATGTTCTTCCTTCTGGAACAAATGGGTATATTTTCTCCTCTATACGTAAGATCTAAGGGTAGGGGAGACAATTTGCTGATAGACTGAATGTCGGGTATGAGGGGGAAGAGCAAAGGTGAAGATAACACTGGACTTTGGGTTTGAGTAACGGGAAGAACAGAATTACCACTTACTGAGAGGAGGGAGGAGGTGGAGGTTGGGGGAGGTAGGAGTTTAATTTTGTGCTCTAGGTGAGATGTTACTGGGCATGCAGGCGGAAAGGTGGAGAAAGTAGCTAAACGTATTAATATAAAGTTCTAAGACGTTATCCAAAACGGGGCAAAGAAAGACGAAAAATATCAAAGAAGGGTTACAAGGTATGGAGGAGAGAATGAGACAGTCTAACAAATGTTTAAGTGAAGTCGCGGAAGGGAAAAATGGAAGAAAGGCAATATTTGAGGGGTGATGGTTGACAATTTTCCAACATTAATGAAAGGCATGAATCTTCAGGTCCAGAGAGCCCAACAAATTCATATAGGATAAAAGAAATCCACATTGAAACACATCCCAGTGAAACTGTAGAACCAAAACAACAACAACAACAACAAAAACCAACAAACAACAAAAAAACCCTGAACACAGAAAACCAAGAGAAGATTCTAAAAGCAGCCAGGAGATGGGGGGATGGAATGGGACACAATTACCTAGAAAAGAATGACAATTAGAATGTCAGCATCGTTGCCAACAGCAATAGTGGAAACCAGAAGACAGCCAAATGCTTTTTTAAAAAAAATGTAATTCACATACCATGCAATTCATCCTTTTAAAAGTGTGCAATTAAGTGGTTTTTTAAATATATTTACAAAGTTGTGCAACCACCACCACTACTCAATTCCCAAACAGTTTCATCACCAACCCCCCTGCAAAAAACCCCACTACCCACTGGCAGTCACCTCTTGTTCCCTGGCCCCCTACTTTCTCTCTATTGATTTGCCTATTCTGAACAGTTCATATCAACATGGAAATTTTGCCTGGCTACAGGCTACAGTCAGGCTTGTATTCTAACCCTCCTATTCACCCTCTTTGCTGAGCCCTGTGAACCCCCAGAACCATGAGGAATAATAAGAAAATGATTGTTGTTATTTTAAACCACTAAGATGATTTGTTAGGCAGCCATAGGTCGCTGAAAACCGCTGCCTTATTTCAAAGGCCAATTTCCTAGCACAAAGAGCAGAGTAGGGATGCTATCCTGGTCATTCAGAAAGGATAAGGTCCCAAGCTTGTGCGTATGTGCGTGCGTGTGTGTGCGTGTGTGTGCGTGTGTGTGTGTGTGTGTGTGTGTGTGTGTGTGTGTGTGGTTGGGAGGGGGTCCTAGGAAAGATAATACAGGTTTCTGAAACCAGTCTACTGGGCACCAAGCACCAATGTATCCTCCATACTGAGAGCCATATTGGGGTTGTTATAGCCATCAGTCTCCTTCAAGTTCACCTAATATGATTCAATCCACAACAGCCACATTCTCCCTGGGTAAACTGAGAACATCACATTTAGAGGCTCTAATGCTGAGTCCCAACCCACTTCAGTGACTCCACCAGAGGGGTGGCCCCTATGAGGTTGTGCATTCTTTAGCTGCAACATTTTGGCCAAGATTAAGAAAGCTTAATGTTTGCGAAAGTATTTTCATTAGCTCAACACTTTTTGGTGCTTAGTGCTTCCTGAAAAACTTAAGAATGGACAGACTTTGGGACACCTGGCTGGCTCAGTGGGTAGAGCACGGGACTCTCGATCTTGGGGTCATGAGTTCAAGCCCCACGTTGGGTGTAGAGCCTACTTAAAAAAAAAAAAAAGAATGGACAGACTTCTATTGGAAGCTTTAAAGTTGAGTCTTTATTATTATTATTATTGTGTTAAGAACACTTAACATGACATCTACCCTTTTAACAGTTTTTTAAGTGCACAATACAGAGTTATGAGTTGTAGTTGTAGAGCAGATCTCTAGAACTTCCTCATCTTGTGTAACTGAAACTTTATACCCATTGATGAGTAACTCCCCATTTTCCCCTCCTTCCAAAGCTGCCTCTTACTTGAATTAATTCTTTTTTAATTAACAAAGCATAGGCCAAAAATACATCCCTATGTTATGTTTAACAAGTATCTAATCTCAAAAATAAATTCGCTGAAAGTATAAGCTTTACATTTCTCTTGAAGAAATCCTTGAAGTTTGAGACTATAGAATACCAAGATATATATGCTAAATAATAAGTTTTCAGAATGAATTCTTCTGGACACCCACAATTATTACAAATGAGACCCCCCAAATTAAATATATCATTTTTTTAAAAGATGGTACATTTTAACTAATTTCACAATTTTCTTTAAAACTAAGGGCATTAGGAAATGTTGAATACATTTTTCAAAATAAGACAAATTACAAAATTACAGACTTCGTAGTAATACTGGCTCTCACTCACCTTTATTCATTCAGGCACTCATATTCAGTAAATACTCTGAGTGCCCAAGATAAATAATAACAAACAGTGAGTCTTTTTATGTATCAGAGACTATGTAACACTATAGGTATCATCTTGTCTGATCCTTTTAATAGCCTTTCAAGTATATGGTTTTTGGGGTTTTTTTTATTGCTGTTGCCCCGATGAGGACACACGGGGTTACTGAGGCAGAGAGAAGCTACCTTGCCCAGTTACTAAGTGGCCGCACCCGGGTGTGAGCAGTGGGTGTGTCCAGTACTCTTTCTTTTAACCACTGTCCTCTGCTGCCTCCATGTGCCCGGCAAAAAACTTGGTTGCTGAGATGGAGAGATGTTGAAGACAAGTTCTTCACTCCAGGGAGACGACTGTAAGGGTGAAGAAATCAAAGAGGTCAAACGAGCCAAGGAACAAATAGCATGGACCATACTTGATAGGGCAGGTTTTTACCAGTTTGGGGTTAAATGAATTCATGTGGCCTTTGTCTTTAAATATATATATATATATATATATATATATTTTTTTTTTAACATTTAACACGTTCAAAATTACACAAAAGAAGAGAGAACAGTATAATGAACCCCCATGTACCCATCACCCAACCACCCAACGTAACTAGTACTACCAATTTACCACCAATCTCAGCTCCTCTATGCCCCACCCACTTTTTCCTTCCCCCACCCCCTCCCTACTGGATTTAAAAAAATTTTTTTAAGATTTTTATTTTTTTAAGTAGTCTCTACACTCAGTATGGGGCTCAAACTCACAACCCCGAGATCAAGAGTTGCATGCTCTACCAACTGAGCCAGCCAGGCGCCCCCTTACTGGATTTTTTTGAAGCAAATCTCAGCCACCCTATTCTTTTATCCACAAATACATCAGTATGTATCTTTTAAAGACAAGGAATCCTTGTAACCATAACAGCAATACCAATATCTCACCCCCACTCATAATTAACAATGACACCTTAATAATCATTCAGTCTGTAGGGGAGGAAAAATAATTTTCCCTCTACCCTTCTGGTTCGTGGCAGATAATAAATAATAATAAAAGACAGATTAACAGGAGAAAAATAAGCATGTCTAATAACGTGTATACCTCCTATATGCATGGGAGAGACCCAGGAAAACTGAGTAACTTCCCAAAATGGTCCAAATCACGACCTTAAATACCATCTCCTGCTAAAGACAAAAGAAGATGTTGGGGTGGGGGCGCCTGGCTGTCTCAGTTGGTAGAGCATGCAACTCTTGACCTCGTGGTGGTGAGTTCGAGCTCCACTTTCAGTGTACAGATTACTTAAAAATAAAATCTTTAAAAAAAAAAGTCGGGAGAGGGGACGGTCAGTTATGGGGAGTTATCAGACAAAGCACAGTAATCAAGAGTATGGTCGTTGTGCAGCTTTAGGTCATTGCCTTCTCCACTGATCAGAGTTTCTAGAGATTGAGTCATCCTGGTACAGAGAGGGAGACACCCTTACGAATGGAGAGTTCCCTTGTACATGTAATTTTCTCTTACAAAAGGGTAACTTTCACTGGGTTTTCAAAGTTTTTCTTCTGTCCGCTGTTTCTTAAAAAAAAAAAAAAAATGATCAGCCTAATGTAACCCTTTTGCCAAAGCATATTTTGGGATGACAGATTCTGCTCCCCTTCAAGTCACTTACACATTCAAATTGACTGCTTGGGGGTCCACATACCCAGATTAATAAAAAGCCCAGTGTCTTTCTTGCGGCTCCTCTTTTGGTGAATTATCCAAGATGCCAGTCCAATTCCATTGTGGTCCTGCTTCCAAACACCTGGAGGAGAAAGAACTAGAGAATCTGAGCCATCCCCCAACAGGTACCCTCTTTACTTGCTGCCGTGGCTACCCAGGAGTTTTGCTGATGGAAACCAGTGATCTTGGTCGGTCCAACCACCCTGCCTCACTGCTAATCAAGCTCCTGTCTGGGCCCCAGTGGCTCTCGGAGGAAGGCTGACCCTCTTCCTCTGCGGAGCCCTTGGGATAGGTGCCCAGAGCGGGGATCTCAAGTATCTGGCTCTTTACTTTCCTCTGAAACACTCAGCCCCTCTTTCCGCAACACACCTGGAGCTTGCAGGCCCAGCCCCACCCCTAGCCAGAAACCATCTTCCCCAACAACAGCCGACACCAAAGGTATTGATCCTGGTCAAGCTTCTTCCTTCTTGGTACATTTCCCCAAATGTTCCCATGTCCCCTCTCTGGCCAACAGACCCCCAGCAGGACCCTTTCAACCCGTCAGAGAAGGGAGATGTCTCAGAGGTGAAGGACTGAGACCCAGTTCCCTGTAACGTCAGGAACCCCTTGAGCGGCACACAACCGGCCCTGAGACGATCTCTGCTGGGAGAGGCGGGCCACTTCCCGCCGCAAAGAAAGGTCTTGTTAGACCCCTCCCCCTGGGCTAGCCGTCACCGCACATTTACATAACTAAGAGAGGTGGATTAAGGATCTGTTAAGACTCGAGTCAATTCCAAGGTGACCTGCCGTCTCGGCCATACCCTGTGTCGTTGTGTCTTCCTTTTGTTTATTTAATTTCCATGTTGTGGATTTATGTTTTGAACAGGTCAGACATTTGCATGGTTCAACGTTCAAAAGATACCGAAGGATATGCAGAGAAAGTCTACCCCCAACTCTCTCTCAGTCACCCAGACCCTCCCCCAAAACAACCAGTTTTATCAGCTTCTTGTGCTTCCTCCAGAAATAGTTTATGTCTATACCAGCCAATATATATATATATATATATATATCCATATATTCCCCTCGTTTTTACAGAAATGATAGCATACAATACACAGTGCTTGGTTCCTTGATTTTTGTTTTTTCACTTTACAGTGTAATCTTGATAATCAATCCGGGGGGCTTTCTGTTCCTATTACAGCTGCAGAGATTTCCAAAGTGTGAACATACTGTGAGTTGTTTAACCTAAAGCCTTCTTTGGTAGGTTCTCGGGTTGTTTGCCATCTTTTTCAATTACAAATACCACCGTACTGAATAAACTTATAAACAGGACCCAGACAGCTTTTAGCAAGCAACTTCTCTTGCCTCGAAACAAATTAAAATTCTAACTAAGTAGGCACCCTGCTGTATAAGATAAAGAATGATAAAATACTCTGGAGGATCACGAAGATAGAACTTACTCTTAGCTGCCTGGGGACCATGGAGAAGAGCTGTGCGGGGCAAGGAAGATTGAATCTACAGGAGGGGAATTCACAGAGGAATTCATTGAGAAAAAAAAAATTAAGTTACACTGAACTATGTATAGAATGTCCGATAAGGAGGGGCCAAGTTGTTATTTCAATTAAAACAACAAACCCTCCTCTAACTTAAAAACTCTAGTATTCACATGGCATTATATATACACTGCCTAAGAATGTAAATATCAGGCATTCCAAAATAAATTACAGACATAATGCAAAATCTGACCCAGTTCTCAGGAACACAGACTATAAAACACTATAATGAAGGCAAAAATCCACATCAAAATCTCCATTGTCTCAGAAAATGGAATTTAAAGAAGTTCCCTCCCTATTCAGTAGCGTTATCACTGGTATATTAGAATAATGTTATTCCTGCCCTTTGTCATTAATATATGCTTGCCCCTTCTTGGCAAATGTCTCTGGTTTGCCTTTTGGTTGATGGGTGAAAGGTGATTGTAATGCAGTTAAGGTAGCAAATTTTCCCACAAACAGGCAGTGCAGACAGACATAATATCATTCCACACTGCACTTGATGCTCTGAATTATTAATTAGGACGTTAAATATATTGCTCAGTGCATGAGGTTATATTTAACTCCATATACTGACAATCTGAGCTTTGCACCTTCCTGGGTTTGAGAATTAGATTTGTAACAACAGGATTTCTTGTGTTTGTTCAGAAAATCATACCTGTAATGAGGGTGGAGAATCATTTCAAGCGGATCCCAAGAGGTGAAAAGTCAACTGAGGTCTGGGATGAAATGCCCACATAGGAACTGGGAGAAGAGCAACATCCACAATCAGTTCCTGGCACTTTCACTCCCAGGTTCAGTCTTCTCGAAAAGTCTGTCGAGAAGTACTGGGAAAGACTTGGGCTTCTCTCCATCAACCAGACCTGAATTCAGATCTAGATTCTGCCAAAACCTGAGATACAAAAATAGGGGATTTGATCAGTGAATTAGGGGGCATCCACACAATGAAATATACAATTACTGAAAAGATGTGCAGAGATACGCTGTTAAAGGGATGGTCCTGCCGCCTTTCATGTAAAGGCAAAACATTGGAAACATTTTAAATGTCTGTTGAGACAGGTTTGGAATATTAAATTATGATACATCCATAATGTTGTGAACTGACCAAGGCCAATCCGGTCAAGGCACTCACATGAGGCTCTCTTGCTCCAGCCATTAATCTGAGGCAGGTGGGGCCTATTTATGCCTCACCTTGCCACCAGGTTTTTGGTTTGTTTGTTTTTTTTTAGATTTTATTTATTTATTGAGAGAGAGAGAGAAAGTGTAGGGTAGGGGAGAGGGAGGGGTAGAGGCAGAAGGAGAAGCAGGTTCCCCACTGAGCAGGGAGCCCAACATGGGACTAGATCCCAGGACCCCGGGATCATGACCTGAGCTGATGGCAGACGCTTCACCGCCTGAGCCGCTCAGGCGGCCCTTACCACCAGCCACCAGCTTTTAAGGAGAATGGGTCTCAGGCCCAAACCAGCCAGGCCTAGCAATAACAGCCAACCTCTTCTGTGTATGCAAACGAGTCCCAGCTTGGTCCTCGCATTCAAGGTTCATTGGAGGCGAAGACTGTAGTATTCTAGAAGCAGGATCCCATTAGCCTTGGAGGCAGCATCAAGCAACCAGAATGTCCAGATTCACGGCTGGATAAGGCCCCTTTAGAGATCAAGCCTTAGGTGCCACTGAGCCCAGGCCACATGCCTGCCTAGATTCAACTACCCTGTTTGTGCAAGTATGAGGAGCGTCTCTAAAATAGTTCAGGTGATCCATATACCTTGAATACTTCTTAATTCAACAGTAAGAGCCCATTTTGGAAAGCAGAGCTTAAACTAAACAACACACACATTCATAACACACTGCCTATATTTAAAGTATAGGTGTGCCTGGGCGGCTCAGTCGTTAAGCGTCTGCCTTAGCCTCAGGTCATGATCCCAGGGTCCTGGGATAGAGCCCCGCATCAGGCTCCCTGCTCAGCGGGAAGCCTGCTTCTCCCTCTCCCACTCCCCCTGCTTGTGTTCCCTCTCTCACTGTGTCTCTCTCTGTCAAAAAATAAATAAAATCTTAAAAAAAAAAAGTATATTACAGGGACACCTGGCTGGCTCAGTTGGTAGAGCACACACTCTTGATCTCGATGTTGTCAGCTTGAGCCCCATGTTGGGTGTACAGATTACTTAAAACAATAAGATCTTTAAAGGAGAGGGAGAGAGAGAGAGATACGGGGCCCCTGGGTGGTGCAGTCAGTTAAGCGACTGACTCTTGGATTCGGCTAAGGTCATGATCTCAGGGTTGTGAGATCGAGCCCCACGTTGGGCTCTGCGCTTAGCACTGAGTCTGCTTGAGACACTCTCTCTCTGCCCCAGCTCCCCTCTCTCTTTTGCTCTCTCTAAAATAAACCTTTTAAAAAAGAGAGAGTAAGGGAGAGAGGAAAGTGTAGAAAGATATAAAACCTATTGTTACCCCTAGGGAGTATGATTAGAGGGAAGAGAAGAGGGAACCATTTACTTTTTTCTTTATGCATTTCTGTATTTTGATTTTTTTTTACAATGAGTATGTAGTTGATTACATGAATTTTAAAAATGCATACTTCTTCTAAAAGGATATTGTAGAAGAATAATTATGTGGAGAAATGTTTATAATATATTCTTGGGTAGAAGACATGAGGTGGTATTATATTAGATGTGACAACCATTGTCTCCTAATCTGTGTGCAAACCCCATGTGGCAGGTTGTATTTTCCAAAGATGGCCAGCCAATAAATATCCCAACCCACGGGCTCTTCGTCCAATGTGACTTCAACAGGCCTCCACTGACAGGCAGGGGGCAGGGGGTCGTGTCTATGTTCCCTCCCTTTACACCTGCACAGATCTTTCTACCTGCCTTGCCCAAACAAGTAAGCAAAGAAGTGATGTGCAGTGACCTTCTGAGGCTAGATCCTAGAAGGTGATTGGGCTTCCATCTGGCTTTCTCTCCTTCTTGGGACACATACTTGAGCCATTGGAGTCCTGAGTCCCCATATAGGACAGCTGGTTACCCTGAAGCTGCCATGTTGGGGAGACCATGTAGAAATAGAGAGATGCCCTGTTCCAGGCCCCAGCTGTTTGAGTCTTCCCAGCCCAGGCGCCAGACATGGGAACGTAGAAGTCTTTGACGTGATACCGCTTCTGGCCAGCATCTGACTACAATGGCATGAGACACCCTAAGCCAGTACCACCTAGCTGAGCTGCTCCCAAATGCTCCCAGAAACCCTGAGAGATAATAAATGAGTATTGTTGTTTGACGCCACTGAGTTTGGGGGTTACTTGTGGGGTGTAATAGATTACTACACCCCCTTTTTATTTTTAAAGATTTTATTTATTTGAGAGAGAGAGAGAAAGCACGAGTGGGGCAGGGGGCAGAGGGAGAGGGAGAAGCAGGCTTCCAACTGAGCAGGGAGCCTGATGTGGGGCTCCATCCCAGGACCCTGGGTTCATGACCTGAGCCGAAGGCAGACGCCTAACCATCTGAGCCACTCAGGCGCCCCCTACTACACCCCCTTTTGAGAGAACCTGCCACTCGCTCAGCGTGGGAGAGGAAACCTTAGAATCTGTTGGTTCCACAGGAGCACCCACACATACCCACAGTTGCGGGACCCCTGGAGGTCGCCCCACCCTGATGGGGGTTCTCTGTTTCTCTCTTCCAGAAATTTGGAATGTGAACACTGACACCAAGTCTCCTAGCTTGGGGACGCTAGTTTCATTTTCTACCTTATGTCCCAGCCTGCAGAGGACAGCAGAAGGAATCAGACACTCAGAGAAGAGCAAGAGAGAGGGAGATCCCATAGCCTTAAAAGAAAATTTGAGAAGAACCTCCTTTCCTATTTTTCTGTACTGCTCCTAATACTCTTCCTACCTCTTGGTTCTTCCTAGAGATACCGTTATCATCATCATCATCATCTTCATTATAGCTAAGGACGACTGAGTGCTCACTGTGCCAAACACTGTTCTAAGTGCTCAGCGTGTTAGCTTTAATCCTCACCCAATGTATGGAGTTGACACCACTATTATCCTTATTTTACAGACGAGAAAACTGAGCCCTGAAAGGTAAACTAACTTGTCCAACAAACAGTTGAACGATGCCTTTTTTTTTCAAAAAGACTTTATTTATTTATTAGAGAGAGAGAGACAGCAGGAGAGGGAACACAAGCAGAGGGAGTGGAAGAGGGAGAAGCAGGCTTCCCGCTGAGCAGGGAGCCCGATGTGGGGCTCGATCCCAGGACCCTGGGATCATGACCTAAGTCGAAGGCAGACGCTTAACGACTGAGCCACCCAGGCGCCCTGAACGATGCCTTTTTTAAAAGTTTATTTATTTATTTTTTAGTAATCTCTACATCCAACATGGGGCTTGAACTCACGACCCCCACCATCAAGAGTTGCATGCTCTTCTGACTGAGCCAGCCAGGCTCCCCGCACCCCCCCCCCCACGCCCCAACAGGCTGTTGAATAACTGAGTCTGTGCTCTTAGGAGCTCTTTATCCAACACTGTTATATACCTGCCAATAAATGACCCCCGTTTTTGTTCAGATCTTAAGGTAAGTAAATGAGTCACCTGAAACCAAATGATTTCTGAATAAGCCGAGTATGTACAGGACCATTCCAATTTGGTAGAATGTGATATGGCTAGACTTAGCACGAGTTCCAGAGGGAAGAACACAATGGTTGCAGGAAACACTGAGATAGCTCCAGGGACGAGCACCAGTCAGAAGTGCAGGTCACTGGGGCTTCTAGGGTTCAGGTTCACCTGCTGGTGGTCTCAATCCTGGGGGTAGGGCTGAGGAGGAGAGAACCGTGGATGTACAGGGGTGAGGGAGGAGAGGGGCCTCAGGTGCAGAGCATCAGGTCTAGGTCAAGGCAAATTCAGGAGAAGAGAGGGGCACCTGGGTGACTTAGCCGGTTAAGTGGCTGCCTTCGGCTCAGGTCATAATCCCGGAGTCCTGGGATCGAGTCCCACATTGGGCTCCCTGCTCTGCAAGGAGTCTGCTTCTCCCTCTGACCCTCCGCCCAGCTCATGCTCCCTCTCTCTCTTTCTCTCTCAAATAAATAGATAAAATCTTAAAAAAAAAAAATTCAGGGGAAGAGGATGGAAGGAAAGAAATCAAAGTTCTAGCTGGATTAGGTAAGAAGTGAGGGGATCTGGAGTATGGGCTTTAGTGAATGATAATGTACTAATATTGGTTCGTCAGTTGTGACAAATATACCGCGGGAAAATAAGATGTTAACAACCGGGAAACTGGATATGGGACATGGGGGGTTAGGGTTAGGTCTGTAAACCTAAAACTATTCTAAAATAGGAAACATACTGGGGCGCCTGGCTGGCTCAGTCAGTAGAACGTGTGACTCTTGATCTTGGGGTTGTGAGTTCGAGCCCCATGTTGGGTATAGAGGGTACTTACAAATAAAACCTTTAAAAATTTTTTAAAAATGTACTTAAAGAAGCAAATAAACTGCAACTGGATAGCTGAACCGGGGACTGAGAGACAGTCTGACAATGGATGAAAGAGTCAACCCAAATGTCCGAACACGGAGTGAGTTAGAAACATAAGGCTGAGTCTGATCCACACTTCTCTCCCCAAACTCGGCACCGCACCTAGCACGGGAAACCTAAGAGCCAGGCAGGGCCAGGCATGAGCACACAACAGTGCAGAGCCAAGCTCAGATGCTTCTCACTCCACTCTCACTAATCTCACTAATGACCTCCGAGATTGGGTCAGTACAAGGCACCCCGCAGGCTGCTGTGTGCAGGGTTCTTGGTGGGGTCCTCCCGAGGGTGAAGGACGGTATCTGGAGACTGGAGATTTTTCATTCATAAGTCATCACATTCATAAAGAAGGGGAAGTAGCTGCCAGGGGTGATGAGAGGAGACAGAGCACAGTTGGTTTCCTGATGCTAGTAATGGATCGGTAATGACCAATTCACGCTTCTCAGTCTAGACTCTTTCCCCTTATGGTCAGGACGATGGATGCCCAACAGCTGGCTGGAGCTAGGAGTGTGGTTTCCCAAGGGATTGGAGGGCGGATAGGGGCTTAAAGACATTGCTGGAAGCCTTAAATAGCTGTAGAGGTGAGGGAGGAAGGGTGGAAGGCGGCGACTAGGTCAGAGGAAAGGATGGTCAGGCAGGTTGGAGGGCTCAGCTGAGAGCCAGTCCTAGGGGTAGGGGAGTTTCCACAGCAGCAGTCAGCAGCCCATGATGGGAAGAGAAGGTAGGCAGCCACATGGTTCCAGGACCAGGGCTTTGTCCTACAGGTTGAAGAGAAGACAGAGAGGAAAGGGAATCAGGGTGTGGTAAGGAGAAAGAGTGAGGAGGGGTGGCCCATAGGTCCAAAGTGGGATGGGAAAGGCAGAAAAGACAGAAGGGGAGGTGATAGGAGAAACAGAGGATCAAGGGTCTGTTCAGGTGATCAAGCATCCCAACCAGCTCCTGTGAGCTCCAGAGATTGTCTTGAAAACACTTGTGGCTGAGGCATGGTCTTGCCCTGGTTTCTTGTTTGTTTGTTTGTTTGTTTTTTAAGTAATCTCTACCCCCAACATGGATGGGGCTTGAACTCATTACCTAGAGATCAAGAGTCGCAAGCTCCACTGACTGAGTCAACCAGGCACCCCAGTCTTGCCCTGTTTTTGCCTTTGTAATTACCTGGAAGTTGAATTTACTGTGATCACTTCATTAGCAGAAGATTCCCTCTATTTCATTCTTCATAGATAAATAGAAGCCATCATTTGTTAATTTGTTCACTTATTCATTCATTCATTCATTCATATATCCAATGTTATGTTTACAATGTGCTCTGTGAACATGGGTCCCTGGTAACATGGAGGTGAAATATATGAAATGAAGCATTTTCCCCTTTCCCCCCTCAAATGGGATACAAATTCTCAGCTTATTTCCCCAAGATTCAGCTCCAAGTTAGCAGAGCCCAGAGGTCACAGAGCACATTGTAAAGGCACAACGTTGGATACAGGAATAAATGAGCGAGTGAATGAACAAACTAAACGAACAATGGCTCCTATTCATGTTGGTTTAAATATGATCATCCACTAGGTGCAAACTGAGAATATGCTAAAAATATTTTAGGTGTAATTTGCATGTAAAATGCATGAATCTCAAGTGAACAGCTTGTTGTATTTTCATCTGTGTGTATCCTCCATGTAACCACCATCCAGATCAAGATAGAGAACATTTCCATCACCCCAGAAAGCTCCCCTGGGCCCTTTCTCGGTCTACCTCCCTCACCCTCAGAGATAATGAATATTCTGACTTCTATCCTCATAGATTCAGAGAACCTAGTGCTGTTGATCAGGTTTTTCAGGGGCAGTTGAAGAGAACTATCCAAAGTCACTGTAGTCAGTGTCCAGTGGCTCAGTGAGAGGAAGTGCCCATGAAAGCTTGGAAATAAGATTGCCATGTCTCAGTCAAGGTTTAATCAGGAAAAACAAACATGGTAGGGACCAAAGAAGGGGGTGGGGAGCTCTCTCGAATGGAAAGGTATGGTCTGTGCAGTTATGCCAAAAAGGTGGCTTATTACAGTGTTCTGTCAGTCTGACACAAATATCCAGCCTGCCCAGGGAGTACATTCCGGCTGTGGAGATGGGTACAACAGAGCACCATGCATTAAATATTTGCTCTGATTGTATGCTCACCAAGTTGATTTTGAGTAACTAGAATTCCTGTGTCACTTCCGTTTTTGGAGAGAATACACTGACCAGGTTGACATGAATATGTAGACTACCACATACTTCTATCTCATTGTGAGTGAACAAAATGCTATTTTCAACAGTAAGATCTTTTGAGTTTATTGTTTTAGGTCAATGTCATGCAGTCAGACTCACTCTGAGACACTGACGGAACTGGAGTTCTCAGGCTGGCAGGCCGAGGCCTAGATACTGTCCTGTGGTAAATTCCCATGATAGATAATACCTCTAAAATGTCTTGGAAGACAGTCATTACCAGGCCAACCTAACTCTGGCCTTTCTTTGGAAACTTCCACACTCACTGGAGACGTGTGTTGTAAACACAAGATTCTCCAAACAGGGGCGCCTGGGTGGCTCAGATGGTTAAGCGTCTGCCTTCGGCTCAAGTCATGATCCCGGGATCGAGTCCCGCATCAGGCTCCCTGCTCCTTGGGAGCCTGCTTCTCCCTCTGCCTCTCTCTCTCTCTCTCTCGCTCTCTCTCTGTCTCTCATGAATAAATAAATAAAATCTTTAAAAAAAAAAAAGAATCTCCAAACATACATTGAAATCACATATAAGTGATTCTTATCAAGTCAAAGGAAGATACACTTTCTCAAGATCCAAAAAAGCAAACTAGATGTTTAAAACCTTTTATTGTAAAATATAACATACGAACATACAACATCAATGTTCAGAATATGGATAATTATGAAATGAGCACTAGTGTAACAACCACCATTCAGGTCATTAAGAAATGGCCAGCATCACCAAATCCTTGTGTATGTCCCCCTTTTTTAAAAAAGATTTTATTTATTTATCTATCTATCTATCTACCTATTTATTTATTTAGAGAGCATAAGCAGGGGGAGGGGAAGAGGGAGAGAGAATCTCAAGCAGACTCTGCACTAAGCATGGAGCCCAACTCAAGGCTCGATCTCAGGACCCTGAGATCATGACCTGAGCCAAAATCAAGAGTTGATGCCTAACTGACTGAGTTACCCAGGCGCCCCTTGCATGTCCCTTTTAGACACATCCCTTTCTCTACCACCCCACAGGTAACCGTTATTGGATTTTTATGGTAATCACTTCCTTGCTTTTCTATATAATTTGAATGCCTATGCTACATACCTAAACAATATACTTTCAGGTCACCTGTAGGCTCAGTCGGTTGGGTGTCTGCCTTTGGTTCAGGTCATGCTCTCAGGGCCCTGGGATGGAACCCAGCATCAGTCTCCCTGCTCAATGGGTAGTCTGCTTCTCCCTCTCTCTGCCCCTCCCCCAGCCAGCTTGTGCTCTTTCTCATTCTCTCTCTCTCAAATAAATAAACAAATCTTTTTAAAGGGGGAGGGTCAGAGGGAGAAGCAGACTCAATCCCGGGACTCCAGGATCATGGCCTGAGCTGAAGGCAGTTGCTTAACCAACTGAGCCACCCAGGCGCCCCAATAAATAAAATCTTTAAAAAATATATATATATATGTGTATATATATATATACACTTTCTTTTTGCCTGCTTTGGAATTTTATATAAATGGAATTACATTGCTCATTTCTTATTTATGTGTAATATAATATATATGATATAAAAATATATTATTTACATTTCTTAATTTTCATTGTGGTATAGTATTCCATTGTATGGAATATACCACAATTTATTATCCATTCTACTGTTAATGAATATTTAAATTGCTTCCAGTTTTTGGCTATTATGAATAGTAAGCAAATGAATGTTCTCTATTTATTTATTTGCAAGATTTTATTTATTTATTTGACAGAAAGAGAGAGAGAGCACAAGCAGGGGGAGCGGCAGGCAGAGGGAGAGGGAGAAGCAGATGTGGGCCTCAATCCCAGGACCTTGAGATCATGACCTGAGCCAAAGGCAGACAATTAACCTACTGAGCCACCCAGGTGCCCCCTCTCTTTTTTTAAAAGATTGATTGATTTATTTTAGAGATAAAGCACACGTGGGGGGAGAGGAAAGGGAGAGGGAGGGAGAGGGAGAGAAGCAGACTCCCCGCTGAGCGTGGAGCCCAATATGGGGCTTGATCCCATGACCCTGAGATCACCACCTGAGCTGAAATCAAAGTCGGTGGCTCAGCCAACTGAGCCACTCAGATGCCCCAGTGAGCAAATGAATGTTATGAACATTTCATATATGTATTCTGGCACATGTAAGTGCATATTCGTATCATATTTATTCCAAGGAATGGAACTGCTGGGTCATAGGGCATGTATATCTTCAACTTTAATAAATTAGGCAATGTTTTAAAAAAAACCATTGCACCAATTTATGCTCCTACCAGCATGTTATGAGAGTTTCAGTTGATTCACATCCTTGCCTACACTTGGCATGGTCAGACCTTTTAACTTTTGCCCATCTGGTGGTGTGTTGTGGTGTCCCATGGTTTCAAATTTGCATTTCCCTATCAACTAATGAGGTTGAGTGTCTTATCTATTTACTGGCCTTTTGTATTTCCTCTTCTGTGAAGTATCTGTTCACATCTGTTGCCCATTTTTCTATCAGGCAGACTTTTTCTTATTGATTTGTAGGAATAATTTATATAGTCTGGATGCAATTTATCTTTTATCTTCCCAGTTTTTGCCTTATATTTTCATTTACTTTATGGTTTTTTTTTTATTGATTGTACTTTTTAGAAGAGTTTGAGATTTAGAGGAAAAATGAGAAGCTTTTTGAGAGTTCCCATACACCTCACACTCAGTTTTCTCTATTATTAACATCTTACATTAGTATGGCACATTTGTGACAATGAATGAACCAATATTGATATATTATTAAGTAGAATCCATACTCTATTCAGATTTCCTTTTTCTGTTGCAGGATCCCATCCGGGAACGCACAATTACGTTTAGTTGTCATGTCTCCTTAAGCTCTCTTGGCTGTGACAGTTTCTCAGACTGTTCTTGTTTTTGATGAACTTGAGAGTTTTGAGGAGTACTTTGTGGTGTCTAAATGTGGTATCTGTCCGATCATGTGGGGGCCCCCAAATGTGGGGTGATGATTGGGTGGAAGCTGGTGGCATGAGCGGTAAAAGGATGCACCTGAGGCAGAACAGAGGAGACGGAAGTTTATTGAATACACTGCAAGGGAGCTGTGGGCAGGACAGCAGAGCAGAGACAGTCTGCTACGAGGCAGTGGGAGGGGGCTGTTTTTAAAGGTGGAAGATGAGGAGGTAGGGCAATGCATGGAATTCTCCCTTTTCTGGTAATTGTGCCTGGTTGTAAGTAGCCCATTGGTCAGTTAGGGCCTATGGATGTCTTGAGGTGAGTCGCCTGATGGTCCTGTCTGTTTTCAGCAAAGGGGGTTGCTGAAAGGCCCTTTCCACATTCCATTGCTCAAGCCTGTTTGCCTAAAAGCTGCCTCTACATACTTTTGTATGATATTTTGTAGGATGTCCCTCAGTTGGGATTTGTCTGATGTTTTTCTCAGGATTAGATTGGGATTATGGGTTTGGGGAGGTAGGCCATAGGTAAAATGCCATTCTCATCACATCATATCAAGAGTACACACCATCAACATCGTTTGTCACTACTGACATTGGCCTTGATCACCTGGCTGAGGTAGTGTTTGTCAAGTTTCTCTGCTGTAGAGTTACTCTCCCCTCACCCCCCCCCCCCCTTTTCCATTCTGTGTTTGGTATCTTTTTAAAATAAATTCTTTTTTAAGTTTTTTTTAAATTATGTTCTGTTAATCACCATACATTACATCATTAGTTTTTGCTGTAGTGTTCCATGATTCATTGTTTGCATATAACACCCGGTGCTCCATGCAGTACGTGCCCTCCTTAATACCCATCACCGGGCTAACCCATCCCCCCACCCCCCTCCCCTCTAGAACCCTCAGTTGGTTTGTTTGTTTGTTTGTTTAGATTTTATTTATTTATTTGAGAGAGAGCACAAGCAGGGGGAGCAGCAGACAGAGAGAGGGGGAGAAGCAGGCTCCCCGCCGAGCAGAGAGGCCGATCCCAGGACCCCAGATCATGACCTGAGCTGAAGTCAGACGCTTAACTGACTGAGCCACGCAGGCGCCCCCTTTTTAAAGTTTTTAAAGGTAAGTAATCCCTACACCCATCGTGGGGCTCAAACTCATGATTCCAAGATCAAGAGTCGCACCCTCTTCCAACCAAGCCAGCAAGGCGCCCTTGAAAAGAAATTCTTACTTTTAATTGAGTGGCAGGGGCACGGCATGATCTTGGCCTCCACAGGGCTCCCTGATGGCTGATTGGCAGGGACCAAGCCATCTCAATGCTGCCTCTGGGGATCACTCAGAACTTACTGCTGGAATTCATGGGGCAGGGGAACAGAATTAGGGAAACAAACTGAATTGTGTATTCTTTCAAATCTTGCATCTGGACCTCTCCTTTTAAAACTCAAGAGCCAAGAATTTGGTATCTTTGTTTCCTAGTTCTTCTCTGAGAATGCTCCCCACGGGGCAATGAATGACAGGAGTCTTGGCTATTTGGCCTGGGAGGAGAGATGTGATAAAGGTGGAGGAGGAGGCTTCTTTTAGGCTAAATGTGGGTCATTACTTCATGTATTATCCTGCCACACATATATCCACCTCTAAACGCTTCAGTGAAAAAGTTAACCACACGCACATCACCGATTGTTTACTGAGCGCTAAAGATTGAATCAGGAGGGCTACAAATAGGAAGCAGAACTGCTGACGATTCAAAATGTGACCTTGAGTACATATGCCCTTCCGCAGGTTTCAATCTCTCAATCTATGAAACAAAGAGAAAGCTTCCTACAGTGTTTATCTTGCTGAACTCCAAGGCTATAAGGAACAGTGATGCCCCTTGGAGACCTCTGAGGAAAGGGGGGCTTTAGATTTAAAGGCTAAGATATTCACCTCTAGCTCAAAAAAGGCTGTTATTTCTCAAGACAAAGAGTATAAAAGAGACTTTGGGGTTTTCTTGCGGGGAGGGGAAAGAAGAGGGATTTTATGTTCCTGTATATAATAGTTTTGGTCTTCTTCAAGTTAAAAGAAATAAGAATGTTCTAGAACTCGAGAATAGAAAAATTTACTCCATTTCCTGTTTCTTTAGGCTGGATGAAAAATGGCAGGAGTTCTGCTCCACTTTTAGTTGAATATGCCCCTAAATAAGGTTTATTTAGACAAACTCAGGGCCTCTGGTTTAGAATCTGTTTTAGGATATGCAGCAAGATGGACAAAGAATAAAATTTTAGTTGATGTAAAGAGAAATGACTGCATCATGGTTAAAAATGAATTTTTTAAAAATGATTAAATTCTTATTGATTTTTTTTCTCCCCAAGCCAGTCGTTTCAGAGTTGATGCTTTGGAAATTAGCTACTTTAGACATTTTTGGTAATCTAATAATTTCACATTCCTAATGGAAAACTATCCCTTCCCCTTTCAGATTTCTTTAAAGTTACATTTGTACAGGGGCACCTGGCTGGCTCAGTTGGAAGAGCATGCGACTCTTGATCTCGGGGTCGTGAGTTTGAGCCCCACATTGGGTGTAGAGATCACTTAAATAAATAAAAACTTAAAAAAAAAGTCATATTTGTGCAAATTCTCCTCTGAAAGAACGCAAATTTGAGTCAAGCGTTTCCTGAAATTGAATGAGGAGATCGATTCCATTCCATAAATTGAGAGTGGCTTTGGTAAGCATAGTGGGTTCTAGAAAGTTCAAAACTGAGTATTTGGGGAGTGTTCTGATTCCTGTTTTGAGTTGGGCAAGTTTTTCCTGGTGTAGGTCTGCTCTCTGAGAAACTCCTGGATCACCGCTTTCAAACCATCTCCTATTTTCTCCTTCAGTTAATCCCAAGAAGAAAATAGAGGTCGGAAACTGTGTTAAGCAGTAGGGCATCGCCCCCCCCCCAACAAGTCTGTCTTGGCATTTGTGCACTTTACAAAGCTCAAACACCTTCAATAGCTCCCCATTTCCTGTCCGTTGATGTGTAGTTCTTTTATTTAACATTTAACATTCTCAATAAACATGTCCCTAATTGAAAATTTTAGCCCTATGTGCCCCTCCCCCATATAATCTCGTCTTTGGTTAAATTTAACAGTTAATGCTCAACCTGACAGGATTTCTCCATGCGGCACCTTACAGTTTTTGCTACCTGCCAGAACCACCCCCTCTCCTATACTTGCATATTGAAACCACAAACATCTTTCAAGGTCATGGGCCGGGGCATCCTTTTCTGATCTTAGATGCTACAGTGTCACTTCTTGCTTAATATCATAGGCAAAAAACTTGTGACTGATGTGGGAGACAATGGCAGAAGGAAATGTAGATAAAATTAAAGGTCCTTATAACCTGCAGCCCACTGACAAATACTTGAGGCAGGCTAAGTATAAAGGAAGCTCCCTTCTATCTTAATGTTGATGCCTTGCTAGAGGGAAAAACTACCTTAGCTTAACAATAGCAGGGCCTCCACTATCCCTTGAGCCTTCTTTAGCGTATGAAAATCCTTTTGGAAATTTCCCTTCTCTTTACCTCCCCCAAACCCATAGTATTTAATCAGTCGCTCCTCACAATCCCAGGGCAGCAGCTCTTTCTGCCCTCCGGTCCTATTCCTGTGCTTTAATAAAACCACCTTTCTGCACCCAAGTCTCAAGAATTCTTTCTCGGCCCACGGCTCTGGACCCCAACTACGCTACTCCAAAAAACACATGAGGAGCACTGTTTATTGTATGTAAATGATGAATCACTGAATCCTACTCCGGAAACCAATGTTGCACTGTATGTTAACTAAAATTTAAATGTAAGAAAATATATCATAGGCAAAAAAACTTAAAAGTCGGAAGAGAGGATCCTGGCCTAATTAGTAGGTCTACCCTTCACGTAACACTGAGCAAATGGATGAAGGAAGTAATTAATGTTCTTGTCCCGTCACTCCTGGTGAATAGGAGAGTCTTAGGAGATAGGGTTGCCAGATTTAGCAAATCAAGATATAGGACGCCCAGTCATATGTGAATTTCAGATAAACCACGAATACCTTTTAAAGTATAAGCATGTCCCATGAAATATTCACGACATATTTATACTAAAAAGTATTCATGGTTCATCTGAAATTCAAATTTAACTACGCGTCTTGTGTTTTATCTGGCACTCCTGCTTGGAGGGCAGGGACTCCCGGAGGCGCCTGGCTTCCACCCAGCAGGTGCTCAGCATCTGTGCAATTGTTAGAACGAAATCCAAACCAGCCCTGCAGCTTCCACAGCTGCACCCGTAGCGGGGCGGAGCCAAGCCACCGGGAACGACACAGACACCCCGGTTGGAGACCATCACTGGAGATTGGCCAAGGCGTCCGCACCTGGGAGGCAGCCCCACCCCGTGGGTACTCAGGATCCTTCCGCAAGCTCCGTCATCCCCCACACCCCCGACCCCCGGCCCTACGCTCCACCTCGTGACTGGTGGTCACGGGCCGGGGGGCGGAGCTGCCCGGCTCTCCGATCGCTGCCTACCATTGGCAGGGCCTTCCATCCATCATGTTAGGCCCCGCCCATGAGGCTGACGTTCCCCAGCCTACGTCTCTCCCGTAGGCCGCGACGTAACTGGCGATTGGTGGAGAAGGCGGCAGCCGTCCCAGCGGAGGCGACGACGGGGCGGTCTCAGGGAGTCGGGACGAGCCGGGGCACGTCACCCCCTACGGCGGCGGTGTTCGCTCGCGTTCCGCCGTCCCGGTCCGTGCCGCCCTTTGCTGTTGCGGCCACCGCGGGACCATGGCAGCGCTCGTGGTGCTCCTGTCCTTGTTGGCGGCGGGTGAGGGCCGTGAGCCTCGGGGGGGTCGGGTGCGGCCGCAGGTGGGCGGCAGCGGGGCGGGTGCCGCAGTGCGGGCAACCGGCGGCGGCCTCGCCCCAGCCGCCTCCCTCTCGGCCTTCTCGTCGGACCTACCTGTGGCGGCAGGCCTGGAGGGCTGCCGGGGCGGGGCCGGGCTGCGTGGGGGCACCTGAGCCGGCCTCCACCCTCCGCCTCTTCCAGGAAGGCGCGGCTGCGGGTCCCGCCGCCGGTCTCTTCCGGCTCCGGAGGCACGGGGATGCATTTCCCAATTAACTGTGGAACCGCAGCCCTCTGCGAGGAAGGGAAAGCAGACTTCTCTGAGCTGCCATCAGATGCTGCGTTTCCTTGCATTTTTTTTTTTTCTGGTGTCTTCCTTTCTAGCGGTTGTCATCAGTAATTGGTGACGTCTCCTCCCTTAACGTGTTTCAGAATACAAAAGTTGGAGATGGGGGTAATTGTTTTTGTAGGATTCTTTCTAAAGGCAAATTCGGAGTACCTCTGAGTAGTTGTCAAGGTTCTCCATTTTAAGGATTTGGAAACTAAGATGTGAGTCACGTTCTTAGGGTCACATGTTAAGTAAATGGTAGCTTTCAGAGTGGAACCTAGGTTCCCTAGTGTTCAAGTCCGCTAATATTTGGCCTCTTACTGTGTATCATTTAATTCATTTAATTTTACAGTAGTCCTTAGAAGAGGACATCATCCTCGATTTACAGGGTGATCAAGCTTAAATAAATTACCCAACAACATGCAGGTAGTAAGCAGCAAAGCTGGAACTGAACCCGGATCAGCTGGCTCCAAAGCATGGGTCTTTCCATTATGTGTATTGTGGCACAAGGTGATGGAAATGCTCCTGCGTGGGAATGATGGGGGCCTGGATTGGAGGCTTAGTGGCGAACAAGAGGCCAAGTTGAGAACAACTTGGAGAAATGGGGCTCTGTTTAAAACCTATAGCTTAAAAATATGTGTGAGGGGTTGGGATGACCCGACCCGCTTTTGGAATGGTGGTTTAATTCTGCATGAGTGTATATAGACCACTGACGTTCTTGAAAAATGCAGGTCTTCTCCATCCCTGGAGGTGTGCCCAGGGTTGTGTGTTGATGATAATTATACTTATTTTCATATCTCCAAGGTTTTAGGGTTGTTTTGTTCCTTTCGTTTTTCCTTCTGGCTCCAGAAGGGTCATCCTGATCTATCTAGTAAGTTATTTTGAGGGGTGTTTTTCTTTTATTTTAAATTCAATGTTTGAAATTTAAAAATCTTCCCTTTGATACTGTGATTTAACTGAATATCTGCTGAAATTCCATCTTTTAATGTTGACTGATACTGTTTTGATTCAGTGAGGTTTAAGGGTTGTTTGTTTTGGTCTGAGGCAAAGTAATTGCTTCTTTACACGGTTTGAACATGCTTTCCTAACTAGAATAGTCTAGTTCATACAGGCTTGGAATCTGATCTTCTCAATTTCTGCAGTGCTTGGTCTTGTCACATGAGGTTTAAATTATTATTTTCCACAATGACTAAGTGTAATTTAGTGGAAAACATCTCTAAGAGATTGGACTTCTGTATTTGAGGAAATAAATAAGTCCTTTAAACTGGTGTTAACTAAACCCGAGAGAGACTAGAGGAAGGGAACTAGGGTTATGAATACCATGTCATGAGTATTTGAAAAAAATTCAGATGTTTACCCTGGAGAGGAAAGGCCAAGGGCAAACATGTGGAATTTGACAGAGTGTCATGTGGAAGAGGGATTTGATGTGGTCAGTGATGCCCCAGAGGTCAAAAGTAGGACCTATTTATTTTTTCCCTTATTGATTCCATCCACCGTTCATGGATCACAGCATAGTACGGTGGGAGTTCCCAAAGGGAGGGATACTTACCCCCTAGCCCAGAATGGGGAGGCTGAGGGAAAATTCCCTGGGGGGAGATGCCTCATGGGCAAATATATGAAAAAGATTGGGGGGGAGGAGTTTAGACAGAATGCACTGTGTAAGAGCACAGAGATGTGAGAGCAAAAGAGCCAATAGTTCGGTGGGGCTGGAATGTATAAAGGTTAAGTTGGGGGAGCTCCCAGAAGTAAGGTTGGTGAGGTTCCTTGGGTGTTATGTTGTGGGTTCTGTCTCAAAAGCTCAGGGCAGCGAGTGAAGGTGGTTAAGCTGATGGGTGAATGAACACACCTGTATTTTGAAAAGGTGCTAGAAAGGCTGGCTCAGAGAGTGGTGTGACTGGTCGTAAGGTGGCCAGTTCTAGCAAGCCCGGAAAGGGCCTGGGAGTGTGCACTGGGCCTGGAGGGGAAAGGATTTGTGAGATAAGGAAAAAAAAAAAAAAAGGGCAGAATTCCGTGGTTGGCTGTGGTGCTGAGGAAAGATAGAAAGATGACCAGTGTGAGCCGCTGCCTGAAGGGTGGGGTCGTCCTTGGAGATAGAGAACGCGGAAGGAGCATGTGGGAAGATGGTCAGCTCAGTTCGGAACCTGTTGAGTTTGAAGGACCCATGGGACTTAGAAGGAAATGCTTAGCAGGCTGTTGGTTATGTAGGTCTAAGGCTCAAGGGAAATCTAGGCTGGCAATAAAAATCTGGGAGCCATCAGTGTTTTTGGTGTTTGCAGCCTGAGGAGTAGATAGGCTCAGCCAGGGAGAGGGATATAGGATAGGAAAGCAGTGAGGGTCAAGAATGGAGCCCTCAGATCTCAGAAGTGGAGTGTGCTAGGTGATCTCTTGGGATGCCAGAAGAAAGTACTAGAACTTCCATCTATAGCTTTTTAAAATTTTTTTTTAATAGTAACGATCAGATATTTTGTAGAATGTCCATCAATTTGGGTTTATCTGATGTTTTCTCATGATTAAATTGGGAAGAATACTACACAAGTATCTCATCCTTTTTTTTTTTTAAGATTTATTTATTTGAGAGAGAGAATGAGATAGAGCATGAGACGGGGGAGGGTCAGAGGGAGAAGCAGACTCCCTGCTGAGCAGGGAGCCCGATGTGGGACTCGATCCCGGGACTCCAGGATCATGACCTGAGCCGAAGGCAGTTGCTTTTTTTTTTTTTTAAGGTTTTATTTATTTGACAGAGAGAGAGAGACAGGGAACACAAGCAGGGGGAGAGGGAGAAGCAGGCTCCCCACTGAGCAGGGAGCCCGATGCGGGGCTCGATCCCAGGACCCTGAGATCATGACCCGAGCCGAAGGCAGGCGCCTCCAAAGGCAGTTACTTAACCAACTGAGCCTCCCAGGCTTTTTAAAAAATTTGTTTTTGTGTGCTTTGAAATATGTTATGAAGGTACAGTCTATTCTACAAGTGTGTACTTTATAAATAAATATATCTGTATTGGGGCTGTTTTCAAATTTTGTACCAAAAGCGTTGAAATCTAAAAAGTTTGGACCTCTCTGCTTTAAAGGATGGAAGGGAAAGAAACAAAACTGCCAGAGGGACTGGGGGTAAAAAACCCGCACAAAACAGGGGCCCGGGCTTCACGAGAGCCAAGGGCGGAGACTTTTAAGGAGGGAGTTGCCCAGAATCAGGTGCTTTGAGAAGTTAAATAAATTAAGGGCTGAGAATTGTCTTTCGGATTTGGTGAGGCATTTTGGTGGCACGGTAGGGTTGGGAGCTATGGGTTGGGTGGTAATGTGAGATGAAGAAGTAGAGAAGCAAAGGGTCATTGGCTGCTCTTCCAGGATCCTTCTGAAGGGAAGCCGAGGCTGGTAGGACCAAAGCAGGGGTTTTGTGATTGTCATTTTAGAATGGGAGCACCCAGAGTGTATTTTTAGGAAGTGAAAGAGCCGTTTGGAAGGGGGAAGTTAGTAGCGTGAGGCATGGCTTCATTTATGACCTCAGCAACTATTTTTTGTTTTTTTAAGCTTTTATTTATTCATTTGACAGAAAAAGAGGGAACACAAGCAGGGGGAGCGGGAGAGGGAGAAGCAGGCTTCCCGCCGAGCAGGGAGCCCGATGCGGGGCTCGATCCCAGGACCCCGGGATAATGACCTGAGCCGAAGGCAGCCACTTAACTGACTGAGCCACCCGGGCGGCCCTCAGCAACTATTTCTTGAGCACCCGTGTGTCAGGCACTGTCCTCAGCTCCTGGGGATATTGTGTGAACAAGACAAACTGAAATCCCTGCCCTCGTGGAGCTTCTCTTCTACAGGCCAGCTTTTATACACTGGTGCAGATAAATTTGTGGTGGGGAGAGGAAGCAGGGAGTGGGCGGGATTCCTGTGCTCTCTTTTGAAGCTGGAGGTGAGGTTATTTGGTAAGTCTGAGGCAGGGGTGATAAAAGAAGTTGCTAGAAGTCGGTAAGCTCATTTCAGTTGAGTACTGCAACAGACTTTCCGGGGGGTTGCAATGTTGGGACGGTGGAGATGGCTGCAGGCCAGCGTCGGGTTTGTAAGTTGAGGCAGCGTCCCCCTTGACTGGTTGTATTGTGGTAGAGAATGGGTGACTTCCTGTCAGGTCTCCAGGGGAAACCTGGATTAAGCAGCAGTGTCTCAGTCTAGGAGGCCACAGCAGTAAGGTTTTCTAAAGCCCGAGGCTCCCGCAGGACTGTCTTGCAGGCACAGAAGTGGGCATTCTACCTACAGTGTTGGGGCAGAGTAATTCAGCAGAGCTTTCCTTGCTGGGATTGAGTGACTAGGGCCTTGTTGCAAAACAGGACTATCTCCAGATCCAAATATGGTTCTTTAAATTAGTGTGTGGTACTTGGAAAGTGTAGGACTGTTGCTGCCCCATTTTCCTTAGCGTTTGCAATAACCACTACTGTAGTGAACCAAGATGTCTATCAGTTACAGACAGCCTTCCGTTCCGCTAATTTTTTTTTTTTTTGCCTGCCTTCGGCTAGAACATTTTGGAAATTCCTGCTCTGGCAGCTGCGCTGAATTGAAACTCATAACTCTTCATGTTGTATCAGCACCATCCTGAGGCCTTTTATTTACTGCCAATACTGCAACACCAAAACATTTATTGTTGCTTCTAACTTTATTCCCATACCCTGTAAGTGGTACTTTCCTTAGGTCAAGAGAATAACAGTGATGCTTTATTAAATAAAGTCTAATTTTCCCATACTAGGTAAGCATGGCCAAGATTTGTTTTGGACTCAGAGCTGATCTTTTCATAGGAATCTGAAAGTTTCCACAAGTTACTCGTCTTTGTGCAAGCTAGACATCATTGGGTTTACACAAAATGGCTGAAGAGGCCAGATAACCTCATCCTTGGAGGGTTTATCAAATAGGCCCTTTATTCTCATCCTTGGTCTGTTAATCTCAGGCTCCCTACCCCTAGACTTGTTGGCTTTATTATTACAGAATGCCTGTTCTCAGCCTCTTGATACACCCATTGGAAATACTATTTCTTAGACTACTTGGCTTCTAAAGTCTGCAATATTTATATTCTGACTAGTAACATGCCCGCCCCCTCCCCACCCCTTGCCTTTGACAGTCCTCATTTCACTAGGTGTGCTTATGGGATGTAAAGAAAGATCTCCTCTATCCTAAGATTTGCTAACTTGCTCAAGTTTTAGAGTGAAATGCTGGGAGTTTTTATGAATTTGTATTTTGAAGAGAGGGTCGATGGCAGAAATAATTTAGAGATTTCATGTTTCTTTGTTTTTAGTCTGTGCCAGGGGTTTGTTTGCTAGCGATTGATTGATTGATTAAGATTTTATTTATTTCAGAGAGAGAGACAGACTCCTGCTGAGCAGAGAGCCTGACAGGGGGCTCAATCCCAGGACCCTGAGATAATGACCTGAGCCGAAGGCAGACGTTTAACTGAGCCACCCAGGGGCCCCTATTTATTTTTTAAAGTTTTATTTATTTAAGTAATCTCTACACCCAACATGGGGCTCAAAGCCCCGACCTCAAGATCAAGAGTTTCATGCTCCTCTGACTGAGCCAGCCAGGTGCCCCTCATTTGCTTTTTAAATACTGAAGAAATGCCATTGATTTCTAATTCTTGCCGATTTGGCAGATGACCCTGGTTTTTGTTTGTTTTTTTTTAAGATTTTATTTATCCATGAGCAGGGAGAGAGGGAGAGGGAGAAGCAGGCTCCCCGCTGAGCCAGGAGCCAGATGCAGGGCTCGATCCCAGGACCCTGGGATCATGACCTGAGCCGAAGGCAGCCGCTTAACCATCTGAGCCACCCAGGCGCCCCCAAATGCCCCTGTTTTAAGGGCCACCTGTAGGAAGGCATCTTGATCGTTAGGAGAATCCTGTTTCATCACTGTGCCTCTATTAGCAGAATGTATGGACTTTGGTTCGTAGAGCAATATTTTGAAAAAGAATTTGTTGATGTTTGCGATTCAGCATTTTGTCCAGTAATATGTAGTATGCTGAGTCAGTGAAGAATGGGGAAACGTTTTATATTTAATAATTTTCTACATGGGTGCAAAAGATTTATGATGTTGATCATTCATTTATTAATCTGTTTTCTTCCAGGTGTTTTGGGGAACGAGTTTAGTATATTAAGATCGCCAGGGTCTGTTGTTTTCCGAGATGGAAATTGGCCTATACCAGGAGAGCGAATCCCAGACGTGGCTGCATTGTCCATGGGCTTCTCTGTTAAAGAAGTATGTGTATTTTTTTTCCTAAGATTTTATTTATTTGACAGAGAGACACAGTGAGAGAGGGAACACAAGCAGGGGGAGAGGGAGAAGCAGGCTTCCTGCAGAGCAGGGAGCCGGATGTGGGGCTCAATCCCAGGACCCTGGGATCACGACCCGAGCTGAAGGCGCCCCCGGGGTCCCTTTTTATAAGGCACTGACCCCACTGTGAGGGCTCCATCCTCATGACCTCATCACCTCCCTAAGGCCCGCCCCTAATAGTGTCACATTGGGGGATAGCTTTCAATGTGAATTTTGGGGGGACACAAACGTCCAGTCTATTGCAATTTATTATGAATGATAAAACGTGCATGCATCTTGTCTGAGTCTGAGAAATAGTGCGGTCAGCCTCTGTGGGAATGAAGCCATAAGCTGTTGAGTAACTGGCTGTTTCTGTGATGTAGTGGAGGGGGTGTAGATCCTGTCAGGACAAGGGGTTTGCAGTGAAAGGCATGGAGAGAGGGGATGCAGTCTGCTGTCTTGCTATTGTTTGCTCTTCACACTTAATAAGTTTGGTGCTTTTGACATGGTCTCTAGATAATCACCAGTCACTCAAAGGAACTTTCCTCCCAGGTCCTGAGTGCCCTTGAAACCAGAAGCAGTGTGAGGGAGCTACCTCTCTGCTGGGCCTGTGGCTGGAGCCCCTGAGGTCCCTGTGGGAACATGAGTGGTTGCTTACATTTAAGGATGAAATTTGTACCTCCTCCTTCATAGACTTAAATTTGACTACGAGTGGCTGTCAGAGTAACCCTGAGAAATAATTACTAGTAAATTAATGTGAGCTACTTTGAGCAGGAATTTTATTTATGACAAGCTTAGTCTAAAGAGAAGACTTCTAACGGCAGTTCTGCTGTGTCCTTACGAAAGACAAAAGCCCGCCGTCCACAAGGGCAGGTGATAGTGTGGGGGGAGAAGACACCCATGGTTTGGTGAGGAAGAGTTTGTAATCTGGGATTTGAAAAGGACCTACATTTTGTTTCCTTGTCTGCTTTCTTCCACAAAAGATTTGAGAGGACTTACTAGTAGACTTTGTTGTTGTAGATCTGTGGAAGTTTAAGAACACAAAGGAGGTCAAAATCCCTGTCCCTGGTTAGGAGTTTGCAACTGCTGCCTTCACTGAAACGTTTGCTCCCCCTGGGAATTAATGAGCTAAAGAAACCAGAAGAATTTCGGAATAAATGGAAGAAAGGAAACAACAAAAATCAAAAGGCAGATTTAAAAAAATAATCTTAGTAATAATATTAGGAATGTAATTTCTGTGAAAATCATTGTTGAGGATCCCTTTAAAATAAACATATAAATGGAATTTTCATTGCCAGTGTCATCCCGGAACCCCTTGACTCTGCTTAGTACACGTTATTGGGGCAGTGGTTTCTGGAGTGGATAATTAAGCACCATCTCATGCTTTTCGGTGTTTAGGACCTTTCTTGGCCAGGACTTGCGGTGGGTAACCTGTTTCATCGTCCTCGGGCTACCGTTATGGTGATGGTGAAGGGAGTAGACAAACTCGCTCTACCCCCAGGCAGTGTCATTTCGTACCCTTTGGAGAATGTGAGTATTTATTATAAAAAAATTAAAGGCATGCATTTTTAATCTTGCCTGCTGTCGTTATGAATTGTGTTCTAAACACCCTTCTCTTGTCTACATTTTGTTGTCCATTATCTTGTCACCTTCCCGTCCGAATTTTACCTGATACTTTGTGTAAGTAGGAGACTGGAGACTATTTTGCTGGTTCACTTACGCCTTCACTGGCTTTTCAGGCAGTATGGCTGGCTGAGCTGTCGTGAGAGGCCCTCCGTCCGCTGCCAGCAGGGAAGTTCCTGAAACATCATGTAGCTGAACTTGCGGGCAAGGCAGGGATACACAGAGGTGCCAGATAGGAACAGACAGCTCAAGAGCCACAGTGGTGAGCCGGAGCTCCGTGTTTCTTGCAGAAAGCCAGGGGCTATGAAATGCTGTCTTGTTCTCAAAAGGAGGACCAGGAAAACCCCAGCTGCCCCAGGGCTGCCATGGAGCAGCTGACTTACCTCTCTTGGCGGGGGAACCGAAAGAGTCTCCTAAGAGAATCGGAACTCCGGGCTTGTGGTGTGCCCAATTCACACGACCCACCCCGTTCGGACACCTCCACCGGACACCTCCACTGCCCAGGGCTGCTTTGGTTTAAAAAAAAAAAAAATCGAAGATGAGTAATTTACAAAGCACTTGCAAGAAAACAGTGCCATGAGAGAATGCGCAGGTGCAACAAACCGAATTCATTCCCTTAGAACTACAGATAATAGACCAATCTCCAGGAGATGTGAAAATACATACATTATAATTGTGAAAGGAGTTCAAGGAAGGGATAGAAACTGTGAAGCAGGTAGAAGACCTTTTTGATATGTGGTGCATTCATTAATACTCACGTCTAAATATTTCATAATTTATCTTGTGATTTCTTTAACCCATGAGTTATTTAGAAGTGTTTAATGTGTGGGTTCTTTTCAAGTAATTTTTAATTTTTCAGCTTCTAATTTCATGGCATTTTAAGACTGGTCTGTATGATGATTTGGGAATTTTTCAGACTTTCTGTGGTCTAGTATAAATTATTTCCAGGCACACACAACATGGTTACAAAAGGCCATGTACTAGGCCACAAGGCAAATCTCAACAAATAATGAAGAATTAGTATCAAATAAACCACCCTTTCTGACCACAGTGCAGTTAAATCTGAAGACGATACCTTAAAAATGTACTTGGAAGGGTGGGGAGGATGGAGGGGAAATAGGTGCAGGGTATGAAGGGTACAAACCTCCAGTTATAAATGTTACGGCACAGGGAGTACACGCGTGACTTACAGATGGAAACATTTATACACATCAGTCCTTTCCTAATGTGTATAAATGTTGGGTCACTGTGTTGTACTCCTGCAAACTAATACAATATTGCATGTCAACTATACTTCCGTAAAAAATAAAGAAAAATGTATTTGGAAATGGTAAAAACAAAATAGATGACTCCTCAGGTTTAAAGCACACTGGGGCGCCTGGGTGGCTCAGTTGGTTGGGCGACTGCCTTCGGCTCAGGTCATGATCCTGGAGTCCCGGGATCGAGTCCCGCATCGGGCTCCCTGCTCGGCAGGGTGTCTGCTTCTCCCTTGGACCCTCCCCCATCTCATGCTCTCTCTCTCTATCTCATTTTCTCTCTCAAATAAATAAATAAAATCTTTAAAAAAAAAAAATAAAGCACACTGGAAGTCTTAAAAGCTATCAGAAAAAAAGACATTGTCTTTACAAAGGAATGAGAGTAGAAAGCAGATTTCTCATTGCCATTAGGGACTAGAAGAGCAAGAACTGAAAAGGAGGGATTGTCTAGTATAAGGCCAGGCCGAGGATACAGTTTACATTGTCATAATAATGAAATGATACGAATCCAATGAAAATAAGGACTCTTGGGAAGGTGAAGACCTAGAAATGGAGTGCCTTATGGGGTGGCGGGGGGGGGGGCTGTGGTTGGTGACGCAAGAGAGCTAAATCGTCATTTTTTTATACTCAGCAGTAAATACATCTCTAAAATGGAAAAATCAAGATGTGATACAAACATTTAGAGATGGTGGCAAAAGGAAACAAAGGTTTTGAAAGTGGGGTCCTTGGGAATGGGAAATGGGGGCAAACTTTTTTCTTTAAACTTATTTTTCATAGAAAGTCTGATAGAACTCTGCATGTCTTTATAAACTGTATAATCTTTTTTTCTATATAACTTTTGAAAAAATTTTTGATTTTAGCATGTGAGCTGGGGAGAAAGGGTAGAGGCCAAGGGAAAGGGGGAGAAGTGGACTCCCCACTGAGTGTGGGACCCTGCGCCACCCCCCACAGCTTGTTCTCCAGAACCGGAGATCATGACCTGAGCTGAAATCAAGAGTTGGATGCTTAACTGACTGAGCCACCCAGGCGCCCCATCTCTTGAAAAAAATCAACAGGAAAAGTTAGTTGGAATAGGTGGACTACTGAATAATTCATGAGTTGAAGAGAAAATCAAAGTGGAAGTTTTGAAATTATTTGGAACTGAGTATCAATGAATGTACCATATATTTAAAAGTGGTGGGGTGCAGCTAAAGTGGTAAGGAAAGGAAAAAATTGATAGCTTAAATGCACACGTTCAACAGTTTAAAAGAATGGAAATTAATGAGCTAAAGAGAGCAGAGGAATTTCAGAATAAATGGAAGGGAAACAACAAAAATCAAAAGGCAGATTTAAAAAATAATCTTAGTAATATTAAGAATGTAATTTCTGTGAAAATCATTGTTGAGGATCCCTTTAAAATATATAAAAATCCAAAATGCTCTTAAGATTTTAATTTACATACAGTCCAAAACTCAGCATTTTTAACAGACTAGCCTTACTCTCCATGAGTAGAAGCTGTGAAAAGAGCTCATGTTATTGCTTGACCCTGACTGACTGCTAATACTTTTCCTGGCAGTGGGTGGTGAATGAAATACAAGGCTCAGAGGGCAAAATCCACAAAATCTAAAACAAACTAGAATGTCTTAGAATTCCCCTTAATGAAGCTTCTATTTGATTAGCTCGTTTCATTAGAATTTCAAGGCCTGTAGATAAATTTGATTCTCTCCAGGACACACACATACCCTTGTACTACAGTGGAAGAAAACAGATTTTAAGCTGTTGAGCTTGTTCCTTTTTGAGCTTCGTGGTTGTATAATTTTTTTCTTTTCTGTCACAGTTTGGCTCTCATCTGACTCAGCAGCTTCTCCGATTTGATTGCTAAGGATATGTTACCTTTAATCTTCAACTTTCCTGACACAGGTGCCATTTCAGTAGGTGAAATGAGGCCAGAGAGTGTCCCAGCACTGCCGAGGAGAGGGCACTGTGACGGTGTGCTTTTGCAAGTGGGGCTCTTCCCCCTTCTTCAGTTACTCCATAACTTATTTTAAGAGAATTTTGTGAAGAGTTAATACACATCTTGATTAAGAAGGAGTTGGTTTTATGTCACAGTATCATGAACTAGATGAAAATCCCAGCATCAAAATTAAATTTATCAAAGATTTATTAATCATATTTCTCCCTGTACCATGTTAGCATTAATTTGCTACTTACAAACATTAACCTTTCAATAGTAAAGGGAATTAAGGATGCCTGGGTGGCTCAGTCAGTGAAGCGTCTGCCTTCGGCTTAGGTCATGATCAGGGTCCTGGGATCGAGTCCCCCATGGGGCTCCCTGCTCAGCGGGGAGCCTGCTTCTCCCTCTGCCTGCCACTCTCCCTGCTTGTGCTGACAAAATCTTTAAAAAAAAAAAAAGTCACTAAGAAATCTCCATTAAAACAAACACTGTTATACTGCTTGTTTTACTACAGTAATATTGAGAATAACATAATTTTTTTGAGGGGAAGAGTGACCATAACTTATTTTAAAAAATAATGTGGGATAAAAACAAATCTATGCAGATGGAAGTCAGAAGTTTTGGTTACCCTTGGGGGTGGAGAGAATGGAAGGGGGAGCCTTCTAGGGTGCCGATAATGTTCTGTCTTGCTCCGGCTAGGCTTTATGAGTGTATCCATTTGTAAGTACCCCTTGAGCTGTTACCCTAAGATTTGTGCACTATGCTGTACGTATGTTACACTTTAATAAAAAATGCAAGAGAAAAGTAGATTTTACTACAATTGGTTATTTCAATTGATACCATCTTGTGGTCCCAAGATCGAGGCTTCAAAATTCTTGTGACATACTTTATGCTTTGAGTCTTCAGTCTATCTGGAGATAAACCCTAAATCCAACATTTTTTTGAAATTCTGAAATGAAAAATGAGGTCTGGTTCTCTTTCAATGAAATTTAATTCTTCAAATTCTTCAGACCTCCTCTTACAACTTGATACTTTATTATAGAATATACATTCCTTGTGACACAATATTAAAACCAAATGGGGAATTGCTGCTTAAAGTACATGAACTACCACCAGAAAATGGTTTGTGCAAGAGAGTTGTGTCCTTCCTGTTGGCAAGTTATTTCCCATCTAGGCATATAGGAGATAAGACTTGTGGCCCACTTAGGGACTGTTTCATCCGTGCCCTCAAAAGGGCTGTGTTTGGAAATGATTCGGGTCTTTTGAATTTCCATAAATGATGGGGGTTTTTGATTTTTGTTTTTGTTTTTCTTTTAAGGTTCTTTTGTTGTTGCTGAGTGGTTTTTCTTACCCCTTGGGTTCCAACGATAATTGAGGTCTTACTCTTATATTTCAGGCAGTTCCTTTTAGTCTTGACAGCGTTGCAAATTCCATTCACTCCTTATTTTCTGAAGAAACTCCTGTAGTTTTGCAGTTGGCTCCCAGTGAGGAGGTAAGTGATAAGTTTTTACTTAAGATGCTTTAAAAAATAAGCTTTCCTTAATGAAAATTTAAAACCACTTTTATGAAAAATTGTATATACTCTCTATATCGTATGTACATATATTTTATGTATACTCTGTATATTGGAATTAATCTGCAGGCTGTAACAAAATTTTGGATTCTTCTTGCAGAGAGTGTATATGGTGGGGAAGGCAAACTCGGTTTTTGAAGATCTCTCCGTAACGTTACGACAGCTCCGCAATCGCCTGTTCCAGGAAAACTCTGTTCTCAATTCACTTCCCCTCAATTCCCTGAGTAGGAACAATGAAGTAAGAAGTGCCGTCATTGAATGAATACATGAATATCATTACTAATTTTCCATGTCTTACGCTCCCTGACTTTAGAGCAGACTTGGAATTTCAGGAAATGACAGGTTTTACAGGTTTACTGTGCTGGAGTACATTCTTTAGTGTAATTTTTAAATGAATCTCATGAACAAATAGACTTTTTCTGTGACTTGAATAAATAGTATTACATTCTCGTGCAGGGGCTGCCACCAGTTAAGGCAGACAAGCCAGGAGTCACACAGACTACTTGGTTGGCAGAGCTGTGTTGGTCTGGTTATGTAGAGGCCATTATTCACTGCCATCTCTGATGCGTTGCTGCCTCTTTCTGGTTCATTCTCAACAGTATAGTGGAGGGAGGCACTCTTACTTTTGACTCCTATCAGCTTCACCACTGTCTTCCCCACGTGGCATGCCACCTTTGTGGCAGCCTGTCGTCTTGACCTATGGATGACCAGAACCGCCATCTTTTCTTCTCTGATGTGGACCATGTTCAAGGAACGTGAGCAGACTGGGCCACTAGCAGGACCTCGCCGCAGCGTGTCAGAGACTGGGATGCCCTCAGGGAAAACCACTTGAGAGTTTGGGTGCTTTGTCATACCTTTATCAAAGATCTAGCTATTGAGTGGTCCTCACTGTGCTCGGAATGACCGTCACCTTTTTATTAGGAAATGTTTTTATGTGCATTTTCAATTGAGATGAACCTACCAAATAGAGGACAGCTGTTGCATAAAATCACTTAACTCTGCTTAACATTTGTAATATCCTATCCTGTGCCTTGCTTGATAAACGGCAGATACAGATCTTGGATGTGTATTTAAAATAATACTTCTTTTGGCCCTTTGCAGGTTGATCTGCTCTTTCTTTCGGAATTGCAAGTGCTACATGATATTTCAAGTTTGGTAAGTCGGCTACTCTAGTATTTGTTTCATTTATTTTGGTTCCAAAAGACATTTCCCGAGAATCCTGAAATGATAGGGAGACCAATTAAAGTTTGATTATGCCCTAGATTTACATACCACGAAAGCTGAGAAATAGGTGGTGATGGGAATTCTGAACTCATCTCTTGTTACAGTGAAATTATTTTGCATTTCTGTTTCTAGGAGAGACAGTAAGTGTATGTATGTCCTCAAGGGCACTGGCCTGGGAGTAAGGCCACCCTCGCCAGAGTCCTGACTTGGCTATTGATTTCTTGAAAGACATTAAGACCTAATCCCTGTATCTTATCTTTGGGTCTAAAATAGAAATAACAGGGTGCCTGGGTGGCTCAGTTGGTTAAGCAACTGCCTTCAGCTCAGGTCATAATCCTAGGGTCCTGGGATCGAGCCCCACGTCGGGCTCCCTGCTCCACGGGGAGCCTGCTTCTCCCTCTTCAGCTCCCCCTGCTTGTGTTCCCTCTCTCGCTGTCAGATAAATAAAATCTTTAAAAAAAAAAACCCAACAAATGAAAAAAATTTAAAAATAAATAAAATAGAAATAACAGTTTGGACTAATAATGCTATAAAGCAGGTCAGGAAGGAAATAAATATACCTGCAGTGTATTTTGTGTGTGTGCGTCATTAAAAAAAAAACAAAACTCCTCCTTTGACTAAAATAAGAAAGCTTACCTGTATGCTGTCTCCTGAAGTTGCCCAAAGCTTTCTGCAGGTTGGTTTGGGGTAGTCTAGACATGTATTGCTGGGGGCCAGCCAGGTGCTCTAGGAGGGCCCGTGGGGAGGTAGCTGCTCTCTGAGCACTGATGGCTCATGCTCTCCTGGGATCGAACTGGTCCAACTATGTGTTCTTTCATACCCTGGCCCATATCTGAGGGTATTCTGTTGGTTTGTTTCTTTAAGCTATATGTAGGCCCAGTGTGGGGCTCGAACTCCTGACCCTGAGATTAAGGGTCGCATGCTCTACCGACTGAGCCAGCCAGGCGCCCCTTGTATCTGAGGTTTTTTAACTGAGGAGTTTTTTGTTGTTTTTTTTAGGAGCTTTTATTAAATATTCAAGGAGTCTTACAATTGCTCTTAAAAATGAGATTTGTGCTGGGTTTATCAGAAACTCCCATTTCAACTAGTTCTGTTTGCCACCATTTTAAAACTATTTGTATCTTGTGGCACACTGGTATGGCTCCTTTCAGCCTAGTTTAGTTACATATAAAACTTGAAGTGGCTGAGTCTGACATTACCCACTTCCTTTTGTTCGCTTGGTCATTCGTTCGTTCATTCTCCTCAGTTGTCTCGACATAAGCATCTAGCCAAGGATCATTCTCCGGATTTATATTCGCTGGAGCTGGCAGGTTTGGATGAAATTGGGAAACATTATGGGGAAGATTCTGAACAATTCAGAGATGCTTCCAAGATCCTTGTTGATGCCCTGCAAAAGGTAAATTGTTGATGGGGTATGAGAGGTTAGAGTATGACCATTTCAATTTTAGCTTCTTAATGGAAAAATCTATTTAGTGAAATACTGTTGATTGAAGTCTCCCCTTCTTTGGAGGACCTCTAATTTTAGTGACAAAGGGTGGAGTGGGTCAGAGGTGTGTGTTGGGATGTCTCTCGTGCTGGCAGATGGCAGGGGAAACGATCAGTAACTCCAGCACTATACTTTTTTCTTTTAACTGTGGTGAGATACACATAAAATTTACCATTTTAACCATTTTTAAGTGTACAGTTCTGTAGCATTAGGTACATTTACATTGTGCAACTGTCACCACCATCCATTGCCGGAACTTTCTTCTTTCCTAACCGAAACTGTCCCCATTGACCCTATGAAATCATGGGAGGAAAACAGCACAGCAGCAGACACTGAATAGACACGTAGTAAGTGCGCATTTCTCTCCGCCCTTGGGAGTTGCTCGCCTGCAGCTCTTCCGTGAGTCAAACTTCATAGGTGTTCGTGATTAACCAGAGACCACTTAGGAACATCTTCATTTCCCTTTCCTACTTCCCTTCCCCCCAGTTTACATGCCAACAACTTGTCTGTTTATTTTGAACATTTGAATACATGTTGAAGATGAACACTTTTCTGAATATTTTGACATAATCAAACCTTTAAGACAGTGTATTTCGTTAGCCAGGAGGCGAGTGTATGTTCTCCTAGGTGCACAGCTTAACATTATTTGAGTAAGTGCATGTTCGCAATTCATAGTAATGCCAGTAAGTCTTCAGTTCGCAGATGACATGTACAACCTTTATGGCGGGAATGCAGTGGTGGAGTTAGTGACCGTCCGATCGTTTGACACCTCTCTCATCAGGAAGACAAGGACTATTCTTGAGGCAAAACAAGTGGTGAGTACAGTTTTAGACCCTGCTTTAAAACTATGAAATTAAAAAAACCCACTAAATCCTCGTTCACCTGTGGGCGACATGGATGAGCGGTGGGTAAATCTGGGAGACAATTTCAGTGAAAACCCAGATTGCTTATTCATGTAGGCATGTGCGTTTTGCCAGTGATGCTCAGTCTGCTTGTAATCAGATGATACAAGAATCTGAGTTAGGGTAAGTCTGTCAGAGCCAGTGAGCTCATTCCAATATTGCTCTTACAAGCAGATGCCAGAAGTTAACGGGAGGGAGGAGGATGGAGGATTCAGCACCTGGAGTCTGCTTTTCCTGGAGGTGTGTTGTCTGTGTGGCCCAGTCCCTCATTTTCCAGGATCTGCTGTTTATACTCCTAAGAATTTGATTTACAAGTTTTTGGCCTGGATCTTGCTTTGATTTTCAGCATTTAGAGGGTCCTAGGCAAGGGTGCCCACCTGCACGGATAGGAGGGCAGCACTGAGCGTCCTGGGGCCGAGAACCTTACTGATGGGTGCTCCACGGTCATTTATAGACACTTCCGTCTGGACCCATTCATTGATCTCAGGGTGGGACAGAGGTGGAATGCCTGCTCAAGATAATCTAGATGTGACTGCTTTGAGATGGCTTTGTTCTGATGGGAGTGGGAGGACCATTTAATAGCACATGGCAGGCTAGACAATCCCCCAAATTTTCCCACTACCGAGCGTCTAGAAATACTGATAAACAGCTTTTGAGTGCATAGTTTAGCTTTCAAGACAGACATTCTTAAGGAGCAAGAGGAACTCGAAGTGAATTAACATTTTACATATGTAATCTGAAAATTACAGTGTTGTATTTGTTCATTCTAATGGACTAAAGCACTGGGAGACGGGAGGCTGGTGCCCTGCATCCTTGGGAATACCGTTCTGCCTCTCAGCCCTGGACGGTCTCCCCAGCCCACCAGGCAACAAGGCGTTCAGCTTGAGAGTCTTTGTAGGGTGATGGGAATGTTCTACAGCTAGACTGTGCTGATGGCTGTGCGGCTCTGGGAATAAGTACTAAGGTGCAGGGAGAAAGAACCCGCTTACCCCCCAAAAGAAAGGTCTTCAAGGGGGAAGTGCTCTTGCGTTTGCCTCCTAAGCTCCCTGCACGTGGGACTGGCCATCCTCTCCCCCACTGAAATCCCTCTTTCTTCAGTCTGAGGGAGAGAGAGTTGAAGGAAACATTCGAGTGCCTACGACATGCCAGGTGCTGGGGCTACATCATCATCTGTGTCCTTTTAGGACAAACCTGATCCTGTCACTCACTTCCTGCTTGAAACCTGTCCACAGCTTCTCCTCGCCCATAGGCTCAAGGCCAGGTTGCCCGTAGGTTCCCCGTGTTGGTGGTTGCCCTCCTTGCTCTGTTCTCCAGCTGGAATGAATGAAGTTGCCCACACAGTGCCTTTGCCTGGGCCTGGAATAGACTCCCCCGCCACCAAGGCCCGGCAGGATGGGGATGGCGTTGAATGAACCGTTTTCCTCTTTAAGATTAAAATTTCAAGTGGAGCACACATAAGTATATAACGTGGGGAAGAGAATGCAATACTTGGTCCTCTGAGCCCCCGGTCTTATCCCTGTGCCCTCCCCATCCGCAGGGAATTGCTGTCCCGATTCGTTAGTCATGCCCTTGATTTCTTTACAGCTTGACCACAGAATGGATTCATCCTTAAACACTGTTTGGTTTTGCCTGCACTGGAATTGTATGTGAATGGAATCCTACTTTTTCTGTGTTTGCTGCCCAGTCTTGTTTCAGAGGCACACAGGCCGTAGGTCCATCCTCACTGCCATGGCTCCCATTGTGTGGACGTGCCACGTGCTGTTAAGGCAGGCCGCTGTGCGTGGCTCTGGGTACACACACACACACAACACACACGGTTTCCCTAGGGCGTGGACTCGCTGGATCACGGGATACGCACACTTTGACCATGCTGGTGTCGCCACATTTTCTCAAGCAGTTGGACTGGTTTATACTTCCATTGACCATGCGCTTCCCCTTTCGGGAAGGCTCCCCTTCTTGGCGCCTCCTAGTAGAAGCATGTCTTAATGCCACCTAGGAATAAATGTTTGATAAACGAATCAGAGCTACCAAATGGGGATAATTTCTGAACTTAAAATTCTTCCCTCTTTTCTTCGTTGTAGAAGAACCCATCAAGCCCCTATAACCTCGCATATAAGTATAACCTTGAGTATCCAGTGGTTTTCAACATGGTACTTTGGATAATGATCGCCTTGGCCTTGGCCGTGATTATCACCTCTTACAATATCTGGAACATGGATCCTGGATATGACAGCATTATTTATAGGATGACAAACCAGAAGATTCGAATGGATTGAACTCTCCTCATGCCAAACTTAGAAAAGGGATTTGGAAATTGGCTGTTTTGTTAAATCTTTTAGTGTAGTTTAAAAGTAGATAGTATACTTTAAATTTATAAAAAAGAAAATTTTGTCCTCCGTGTGCCTGTGATGTTCTTTTAGAGTGAATTATAGTATTGATGTGAATTGATCTGTGTGCTATAGATTCTATAATATGCTCAAATATGATATAACCATTTAATTTCATTCCATTTAACATTTGGAAATGTGCACTGAAATAAATGTAAAACATTTAGAATAACTTGTGTTATTTATGTTGGGGAAAATGCACTGAATTTATTAGACAAACTTAGGAGTGCTTAACTTCCTTACACAGGACAGATGAAAATGACATTTGGGCTGTTCTATACCAGGAACCATTTGTAAATGTCTTAATTTGATGTAAATATCTCTGAAACAGAAGGTATTTAACTTCAAAGAGCCCTAAGTGGACTATCTGGGAGTACTTACACAGTGACTGAGATTGAGAACTGCATCTGATTGACAGAGGGTGGTGGCTGTTGCTTAACCTCTTCTGAAAGTCTGGTGATCCAGATCACGAGGTGGATATTAAAAATACTACATTGATCTAAAAAGAAACTAGCTTTGTGGAGTTAATAGATACCTGTAATTATACACCCAAAAACCAATTTTGGGGGGACATCTTGGGGCTTGACTATTTTATAGTCAACTTTCCTGTGTAAGTTACTATTAATGGTTTGTGGTACGTCATTCTCTAGAATATTAAGTGGAAGTAGATGCTCCCTACTTTTCATGTGGAAGTGGACCAATGTCTATAAAGAGTGACAAATAAAGTTAATACTGATTCCACATTTGTGTCATTTCAATACTAAATCTATTTTATATTGTAAAATCCTAACTAAACAGGGTTTTATTTAATCAATTGGCTGTTACACAAACGGTTTCATGCCTTTTTTTTTTTTTACATTTATTCTCACTGCCTCCCGAGATTCAGTATCAAGACAAGGAAGACATTTTAATTACCATTCTTGTTACTGAATTTATACAGAATATGTGGTGAATTCACACTAGACTCTAGGTAGGAAAAGCTTAAATTTCCCTACAGTATTTAAAAGATGAGTAAGTAATTGGTCAAAATAAGGACTATCTAAGGTAAAGTCTTAAAGGTTATAATTTTAAAGACTTATTAGAATTTTAAATTTCATGATTATGTAGCAAAATCAGTCTGAGAGTTGTGCTGCCCTGCCCCTGGGAACCCTACTTGGGTTTAGTATGAGCCGTTTCTGTGCCTCTTTAGAAAGATCATCAGATCCTTTCTAAATAACACTGAGGTTGGCAGGTTTGAAAAGATGGAGTCAGCTAGTTGTGTCTTCTGCCACTTAATGCAAGATACCTTTAAGCTGGTAATCACCGTCACCGGGAAGAGAGAACAGACACGGTTCCAAAATCACTTAGATATTCTCCACTGCTACTCCCTGGCAAGTTTATGGGGGTGAGGGTGTTTTCAGCCGCCTGGCCCCAAAACACTAACCCCTCACAGAACTCAACAGGGCCTATATTTGGGAAGTCAGGAATCCCTAAGTCTGCAGAGTAGTTAAAAATCCATGTTTCTTTCACAAGTTTCTTATATAAACATTGCCATAGAAGACTGTGATTACATATGAAGTAAACTAATGTCTAATTTAAAACTGATGAGACTATGTTCTAGGGGAGAAAAGAATTACATGACAGCACTAGTCCTTATAGGGTAAATGGCACCAGCACCCTTCTGTTAGGCAGAAAGCAATTAATTAAAATAAATGTTCTGCCAAGATGATTATACCTGTTGCTGATGATTTGCTCTTAAGTCTAATTTGTTCAGGAACATAAATCACAGTGTCGAGATTTGTGTGAGAGGCAGGAAAGCTAGACTCATGACAGACTATTCTGACGAGCTGAAAAAACCCAATCACTTTATATCTAATTGGCAGAATATTCCTGGTTTATAAAATATCTGAGATTTTACATGTGTTAAGTACTGCTTATGGCCTAATTCGATTAGGAATGATAGAGAATTGATTTTTATTCTCTGGCTATGCCTATTTTGAAGGAATGGTCATCCGAATACATTCTCATTGGTACCAGATAATGTAGAAGCCATGAACTTACTTTTTAATGGATGTTCAATGATTTCTAAGGGACACAGGAACTGGGGTCAGTGACCAGGCCTACTGGGTTCTGCAATGGCATCAAGCCTCTCCTAACCTTGGGCTTAGGCAGAGTTTCTCTGTAGCCTTTTTGTGACAGAATGACTATGCAATGGTTTCTTAGAACAACAGAGTTGCTGGAGAAGGCCATTAGTAAGACCCACTAGGATTAAAACGCCTCAAGTCCTACAGATGAATTCAGTTCACCATGTCACCATTTAATAGCTGAACAGTCTTGGGCAAATCCCCCACTCTCTCTGAATCAGAGTTTTATTTTTTTTAAGATTTTATTTATTTGAGAGCATGAGCGGGGGGGTGGCGGTGAGGGCAGAAGGAGAAGCAGACTCCCCGCTGAGCAGGAAGCCTGGGTAGGCCCAATCCCAGGACCCCCAGATCATGACCCGAGCCAAAGGCAGACGTTAACCGACAGCCACCCAGGCGCCCCCGAATCACAGTTTTAAATCAACATCATGGGGATGGTAATACTCCAGGTTTGTGGAAATGAGCCTTCAGTGCACTAGCATGTTCTAAGGTTTGCGAATGCTTAACATAACAACTGCTAAATTCAAGGAGCTCTGCTTGGACCCATGGTTGTACCATAGATGTGTCCTAGCCAGTTTTCTTGGTTGCAAACAACAGTAACAGTTTGGTTAAATTACACCAACTGTCTTACTAAGGCCTTTTATTAGCCCACAATCCACTTCAGGAGCACACAATGCATTTAGTTCTCATGTTTCCCTAGGCTTCTTTAACCTGGGACAGTTTATTTTTGAAGTGTAATGGACAGAATGTCCTTCAGTTTGGGTTTGATATTTGCTCATGATGAAATTCAGGTTATATGTTTTTGGAAAGAATACCAGAGAAGTGGGGTGCCTGCATGACTCAGTAGGTTAAACATCCAACTCGATTTCGGCTCAGGTCATAGTCTCTCAGTTGTGAGATTAAGCCCCACGTCGGGCTCCACACTCAGCGCGGAGTCTGCTTGAGATTCTCTCTGTGGGTCCATCCCCTGCTCACGTGTGCTCTCTCTCAAATAAATAAAATGAATTAGCACAGAAGTGGTGTGTCCATTTTCATGTTCTAATCAGGAGGCATATGGATGTCAAGGTCTCACTTTTGGTGACTTTAACTGGTGAAGGTGGTATCTGCCAGTTTTCTCCCCTATAGTTACTTACATTTCTTTTGTAATTAAAACTATTATTCAGGGGTACCTGGTTGGCTCCGTTGGTAGATGCAACACTCAATCTCAGGGTTGTGAGTTCAAGCCTCACATCGGGCATAGTTTACCTAAAAAAAATAAATATATATATATACATACACACACACACACACACACACACAAAGGGGACCCTTGGGTGGCTCAGTTGGTTAAGTGCTCGACTCTTGATTTTAGCTCAGGTCATGATCCCAGGGTAGTGAGATCAAGCCCCACTTCAGGCTCCACACTCAGCAGGGAGTCTGCTTGAGGATTCTGTTTCCTCCCTCCCCACTCATGCTCTCTAAAATAAAATCTTTTTAAAAGACTTAACATTTCATTTTTCATCTTTCACCCATTCTAGCATCTGATATTCTTGCCTGAAAGAATTACTGTGGTTTTTGCCAAATAATGTTTTATTTCTATCATTCCTTCTATATTAATTGGAATTCTGTAAAGAGCTTTCCCTTCTCCTCATTATTTATTCCATTATTTATACCAGCACCAACTGACAGATATTTTAGGCTCTGTGTTACAATCCAACACTGTCCTTTTTGTTGCTCAGTTGTCCCAGATTTGGTTACTGGGAGACCCTTTGGTTGGTTCCTACGTCCTCTTGACAGATCCCCATCATTTTTTGAGCACTTCTTTACTTTCTGGCACCACATATTTATGGACTGAATTTTCAAGTTAACCACGACCATACCTTTACATGATGGAGACAAAGATGGGTGGGGAACGGGGCAAGTAAGGAAAGAAACAGTGGTATCAGTTGGAATATGTAAACATATACACAACAAAATGAGGGATTAGGGGTAGCTGTTCTTGTTGCTTCAAAAGATAACAAGGTCAGAGTTGGATTTGGGAGGACTTTTGATGGTCTACTACTCCCTTCATGTTCCCTTTACCTTCAGCTAACATCTCAGCTAGTTCTTCACTCATCGCAGAAACCCTCTGTCCCTGAAGGTCGAAGGAATCATCCAGTAAACTGCTAGTGGACTAAATGGGCTGCTCAAAGTGGCCCCCATAGACTGGCGCCAATCTGTGGGCTGTTACCAGTCTGTGATGTGATAAGTACAAAAATGGAGATCTGTGCTAAGAAGCTTTTATAGCAGTTTGACATTACATGATATCCAAACACATGATCAACAGACTCCTCTCAAATGAACATGGTACAGACCACAGAGCAGTTTGGGTGTAAAGCCTGCACAGTGAGCCACATACAGAACAAGCTGCGTCCCAGTCACGCACAACAAAACCATGTCCTCGTGGAAGATATTTTAAGGTCAGTTTGCCAACTGTTACCCCAAAGTATAAAAATTTAATTCTGACATCATAAATTGTTAGTCCTGAAGATCTGAAGACCTATTTTGGGGAGTAAGTCATCACTTCCTTTTAGTTTGGATGAAAATTAAAAATAAATATCCTGAGCTTGCTGAATTACTTTAAAATATCTTCTTTCGTTTCTGTCAACATAGCCCTGCGAGACTCTAGTTTCTCTACTATAAATATATATGAAAACAGAGAAGTCATTCAGCTCCTTATCATCCCTACATATAGCACTGTCCTCCGTCCAACCTGAATTAGATAAGGTAACAAGCAACCAAACTTACTGGTCACATTTAAAACTTTAAATAATAATATACATGGTTTTTGCTCAAAGTACATATAGGTATTGGATATGGGGGAATTGCTTTGTCTCGTAACTGTTAACTGTTACTTAGTTATAATTGTGTAATGATAAAGTTATGAATATAATAGTGATTACTAACTGCCTATATATTCACTTTCAATTAATGTATACAGTTTTTACAATTTTTTCCTTGCTTTTCTTCTGATTATACTGATTAAAATGCAATTTTATCTGTTAAATAAAACAATTGGGCTTGTATTTTTGGGGTCATTTAAAAATAATCGTTTTCAGAGTAATTCATTTTCACCTTATTTTACAAAAATACTGGCCCACAATGGATTTGAAATTAAAATTAAAAACTGGGTGCTCACTTCGGCAGCACGTATACTAAAAAAAAATAAAATAAAAACGGGTCCCAGGAGAACCCCTGTCTGTCCCTCCACCCCACTCCTGCCTGGTGTGGACTCAACCCTCTTTGCTCTTTGAGAGGAAGATGAAGGTGCTCCTGAACTAGGAACTCTGTCCACAAAATGCCTGGGAGTAGAAAAAGAATTAAATTAACTCAATGCAAAATACTTTAGAACAAAACAAAAATCAGCTGATGAAAATTCTCCCCATAAAAGCCAACCATGAAGCAGAAGAAAACCCCAACACAAAAATCGAAACTGAATTAAATGCTTTCAAACATGTTTTTCAATATGAAAAAAAATCGTAGAATCAGAAATGTAAAAACTAAGAATAGAAATGAACAAAAAAAACAGGTAGAAATGCAAGAGAGCTGACTGAACTCAGGAAAGAAATTGAGTCAAAGTAAAAGACAACCATCCATAAATGAATAAAATTACAAGGCACCCAAGGGAGAACAGAGTCAATTGAAAATAAAGAATACTGAATAAAGATGGGGAGAAAAAAAAAACCAAGAAAATGAAAAGCAGATAAAGAAGTAAAAAGGGTCAGGAAAAAAAGTGGTTGAAATTGAAAATATGCAAGAAAACTCCAACATACACACACTTAATTCAAGTCCCTGAAGGAAAACAACAATGGAAGAGAATTTTTTAAAACTCTAACTCAAGAAAACTTTCCAGAAATAAGAGAAAACAAATCTGCATATTGAAAGGGCCCACCATGTACTTGGGGAAAACTGACCTGAATCTATCAACTCTGAGACATACCTTAATACAATTTTAGACTTTTAGGACAAATGATCTTCAGGGCTTCCAGGCAAAAGATCAAATTACTTATATGAATAAGAAAATTTGCCTGGCGTCAGAATTCTCAAACATAATAGAGTATTGCAAGAAAGGAACAACATTTTCAAGAAAGCCAAGGAAAGAACAGGCAAGCCAAGAATAGTTTATCTACTCTGGCTGCCCTTGAAGAATCATGTATATAGGAAACACGTTTCAACTTTGAAACACTCCTAAAAAGACACAAAAATAGACTTGACAAGTGAAAAGACATCTTTTTGAATAGGAAAACATGTATGCCAGTCCATGTGCTTCAGAGAATAAATGAAAAAATATGTTTCTACACACGCATATATACACACATGCGCACAGATGTGTTTTAAGAAATCCAGTCATGTGATTGTAGGGGTAGGGCCAGCAGGCTGGAAACTCACGTAATATTTCTGTTACAGTCTTGAGGCAGAATTCCTTTTTAGAAGAACGGTTATATTGGATGAAGGGCCCACCCTACTCCATTATGATCTCTTAACTCATTACATCTGCAGTGACCCTATTCCCAAATGAGGTCATATCTGTGGTACAAGGGGTTAGGACTTCAACATGTCTTTTTGGTGGACAAAATTCAACCCAGGACAACATCCTTAAAAAGTATGTTCTCCCTAAGTTAATTTAATGCTATCCCAACGAAAATCAAAATGTTTTTATTGAGCTGGACAAGGAGATCCTAAAGTTTATGTATGGAAAACTAAGAAAACACTGAAAAGCAAGAGTTACAAGGCTGAACTAGCATTACCAGATATGGAAACCTAAAGCCTCTATGATTAAAACAGTACGGTACTGGTCCATTAACAGACGAACCAATGGAATAGAACAGAAGATCTAGAAATAGAGACATTTAGTAGATGATAAAGGTAGTATCTCAAATCAATGGGCAAAGGTAGGCTTTTTAATAAATGAGGTTGGTACAACAGGATACCCATTTGAGAAAAGATAAAACTACATCCAGATCTCCCCATAGACAAGAATAAACTCCAAATGGATTAAAGATCTAAATTTAAAAGAGAGAGACCATACAAGTACTAGAGAAAAACAGGGTTATTTCATAGCCCAAGTGCAGGAAACAGCTTTTCTGTGTCTATTGCATCAAAATCCAGATGCAATAAAGGAAAATGTTGATGAATTTGGCTATCTAAAAATGTGAATTTAAAAATTTTTACTGAGGGGTGTCTGGGTGGCTCAGTCAGTTAAGCGTCTGCCTTCAGCTTGGGTCATGATCCCAGGGTCCTGGGATTGAGCCCCCTGTTGGGCTCCCTGCTCAGCGGAAGCCTGCTTCTCTCTCTCCCTCTGCCTCTTCCCCAGCTTGTGTTCTCTCTCTCTCACTCTCTCTCTCAAATAAATAAAATCTTTAAAAAAAATTTTATTGACGCTTATATTAGATATCACGCATCTATTTCAAGTGTGTAATTTAATGATGTTTTTGTAAATTTACCAAGTCGTACAACATCACCATATATCAATTTAGAGCAGTCTCATTAGCCCAGTAAGATCTCTTATGTACATTTACTGTTAATCCTATCCTCCCGCAACCCTACAACCACTAATCTGTCTCAACAGATTTGCCTTTTCTGGACATTTTATATAAACTACATCATGTGGCATGGAGTCTCTTGTGTCTGGCTTCTTTCACTGGGCATATGTTTTTGAGGTTGTTTATTATCATAGCATGTGTCCATAGTTTGTTCTTTTTTATTGCTGAATAATATTCCTTATGCGGATATACATTTTGTCTATTCACAATTTGGGGCTATTATGAATAATGCTGCTGGGGTGCCTGGGTGGCACAGTCAGTTAAGCGTCTGACTCTTGATTTCAGCTCAGGTCATGATCTTGTGGTGGTGGGATCGAGCCCCAAGTCAGCCTCTGTGCTCAGTACGTAGTCTGCTTCAGATTCTCTCTCCCTTCTCCTCTGCCCCTCTCCATACACACACTCTCTCTCTCAAATAAATAAATAAAATCTTTAAAACAAAATGAATAATGCTGCCAAAAACACCATAAAAAAGTCAAAAGACAAACGATAAGCAAGGAGAAAATATTTGCAACATACATCACAGATAAAGTACTAATATCTCTAATAAAGAGCTTTCGAAATTTGACAGGAAAAGCCCCAAATTCCTATTTAGAAATGAGTCAAAGACACGAATAGACAATTCCCCTAAAATGATATTAAAATGGGGGTGCCTGAGTGGCTCAGTCAGTGAAGCACCTGCCTTCAGCTCAGGTCACAATCTCAGGATCCTGGGATCGAGCCCTGCGCCAGGCTCCCCACACAGCAGGGAGTCTGTTTTTCCCTCTCCCTCTGCCCCTCCCCCTGCTCATGTTCTGTCTCTCAAATAAAATCTTTTTTTAAAAAAAAGATATTAAAATGTCCCTTAAACATATGAAAAGAAATTCACTCATAACAAGAGTGCACATTAAAACTGTATTGAGGGGGCGCCTGGGTGGCTCAGTCGGTTAAGCGGCTGCCTTCGGCTCAGGTCATAATCCCCAAGTCCTGGGATCGAGTCCCGCATTGGGCTCCTTGCTCAGCGAGGAGCCTGCTTCTCCCCTGCTGGCCATTTCCCCTGCTTGTGCTCGCTCTCTGTCTCTCCCTCTCTCTCGCTCTGTGTCAAATAAATAAATAAAAATCTTAAAAAAAAACTGTATTGAGAACATAGACTAGGATGGCTATAAAGAAAAGATAGGTAATGACAAGTGTTGGCAAGGATGTGGAGAATCGAACCTTTGTGCACTGCTGGCGGGAGTGTAAAATACTGCAGCCTCTTTGGAAGACAGTCTAGCAATTCTTCAAAAGATTAAACAGAGTTACCATATGACCCAGCAATTGCACTCCTAGGTATCCAACCAAGAGATACGAAAACATATGTACACACAAAAACTTGTGCACAATTGTTCACAGTGGCATTATTCACTATGGCCCAAAGTGGAAACAACCCAAATGCCCATCCATGGATGAATGGACAAATGAAAGGTAGTCTATGCACCCAGTAGAACAGTACTCTGCCAGAAAAAGGAATGGAGTATTACTACATGCCACAACAGGATGAACCCTGAAAACAATATGCTAAGTGAAGGAAGCCAGACATAAAAGTCACATTATTACTTCCATTTATACAAAATGTCCACAACAGGCAACTCCTTAGAGTCAGAAAGTAGTTTAGAGATTGCCAGGGGCTTTACGGAATGAAGAATAAGGGGAGACTACTATTGGGTATAGGGTTTCCTTTTGGGGTGATGAAAATGTTCTAGAACCGATTGTGGTGATAGAGGCACAGCTCTGTGAATATACTGAGAACCACTGAATTGTGCACCCTAAATGGGTGCACTGTACAGCATGTGGATTACACCTCAATATAGCTGTTATATATATTTTAAAAAACCTACGATGAGATACCATTTCTCAACTGTCACATCAGCAAACATTCTAAAGCTTTACAATATATTCTGTTGACAAGGCTGTGGGGTAAGAGACACTCCCATACATTGTGCGAATGCAAAATGGAAGGCAAATTTGGCAATATCTAACAAAATTAAATTTGTATTTACACTCTGACCTAGCAGTAACATTTCTAGGGCCTTACTCTTTTTTTAAAAAAAATTTTTAGGGGCACCTGGGTGGCTCAGTTGGTTAGGTGACTGCCTTCGGCTCAGGTCATGATCCTGGAGTCCTGGGATCGAGTCCGGCATCAGGCTCCCTGCTTGGCGGGGAGTCTGCTTCTCCCTCTGACCCTCCCCCCTCTCATGCTGTCTCTCTCTCAAATAAATAAAATCTTTAAAATAAATAAATAAATAAATTTTTTTAGTGGGACACCTGAGTGGCTCAGTTGGTTAAGTGTCTGCCTTCAGCTCAGGTCATGATCCCAGGGCCCTGGGATCAAGAACGCATTGGGCTCTTTGCTCAGCGGGGAGCCTACTTCTCCCTCTACCTGCTGCTCCCCCTGCTTGTGCTCTGTCAAATAAATAAAATCTTTAAAATTTTTTTTAAGTTTATATATATAGGTATGTATGTAATCTCTATACCCAACATGGGGCTTGAACTCACAACCCTGAGATCAAGAGTCCCACACTCTTCTGAGCCAGCCAGGCACCCCTCTAGGGCCTTACTCTTAAAATACACCTATAACGAGAAAATATACATGTGTAAGGATAGTCATTATTATTTATATTTGCAAAATAGTAGAAACTACCTAAATGTCTAAATGAAGGATACTGGCTAAATAAACTATGACATATCCACATGATGGAGTACTACATAGTTGTAAACAAACAAAAAAGAGGAAATATCAGCAAGATGGCGGAGGAGTAGGAGACCTAAATTTCGTCTGGTCCCAGGAATTCAGCTAGAGAGGGATCAAACCATTCTGAACACCTACAAACTCAACAGGAGATCGAAGAAAAGAATAGCACAACTCTCTGAACAGAAAAGCGACCACTTTCTGGAAGGTAAGAC